>NW_026776509.1:0-51626 GCF_030936135.1 Gavia stellata
TTCTAAACAAGTTCAGAGGCCAAGTGTTTGTGGTTCGTTTGAGAGGTTACCAGTGGGAGATGAGGACCAGCAAGAGCTTTCAGGGCTGGCACCTTTAGTGTAGGAGCAATCCTTGGACGTTCGCAATTTCGTTGGTGAATTTTGGCCAGATTGAGCAGGAGAGGCTGTGTACGTTGGAAGTTTTAGTAGGCTAAACAAGTTCAGAGCCCAAGTGTTTGTGGTTCGTTTGAGAGGTTACCAGTGGGAGATGAGGACCAGCAAGAGCTTTCAGGGCTGGCACCTTTAGTGTAGGAGCAATCCCTGGACGTTCGCAATTTCGGTGTTGAGCTCTGGCCAGATTGAGCAGGAGAGGCTGTGTACGTTGGAAATTTTAGTAGGCTAAACAAGTTCAGAGCCCAAGTGTTTGTGGTTCGTTTGAGAGGTTACCAGTGGGAGATGAGGACCAGCAAGAGCTTTCAGGGCTGGCACCTTTAGTGTAGGAGCAATCGCTGGACGTTCGCAATGTCGGTGTTGAGCTCTGGCCAGATTGAGCAGGAGAGGCTGTGTACGTTGGAAGTTTTAGTAGGCTAAACAAGTTCAGAGGCCAAGTGTTTGTGGTTCGTTTGAGAGGTTACCAGTGTGAGATGAGGACCAGCAAGAGCTTTCAGGGCTGGCACCTTTAGTGTAGGAGCAATCGCTGGACGTTCACAATGTCGGTGTTGAGCTCTGGCCAGATTGAGCAGGAGAGGCTGTGTACGTTGGAAGTTTTAGTAGGCTAAACAAGTTCAGAGCCCAAGTGTTTGTGGTTCGTTTGAGAGGTTACCAGTGGGAGATGAGGACCAGCAAGAGCTTTCAGGGCTGGCACCTTTAGTGTAGGAGCAATCGCTGGACGTTCGCAATGTCGGTGTTGAGCTCTGGCCAGATTGAGCAGGAGAGGCTGTGTACGTTGGAAGTTTTAGTAGGCTAAACAAGTTCAGAGCCCAAGTGTTTGTGGTTCGTTTGAGAGGTTACCAGTGGGAGATGAGGACCAGCAAGAGCTTTCAGGGCTGGCACCTTTAGTGTAGGAGCAATCCCTGGACGTTCGCAATTTCGGTGTTGAGCTCTGGCCAGATTGAGCAGGAGAGGCTGTGTACGTTGGAAATTTTAGTAGGCTAAACAAGTTCAGAGCCCAAGTGTTTGTGGTTCGTTTGAGAGGTTACCAGTGGGAGATGAGGACCAGCAAGAGCTTTCAGGGCTGGCACCTTTAGTGTAGGAGCAATCGCTGGACGTTCGCAATGTCGTTGTTGAGCTCTGGCCAGATTGAGCAGGAGAGGCTGTGTATGTTGGAAGTTTTAGTAGGCTAAACAAGTTCAGAGGCCAAGTGTTTGTGGTTCGTTTGAGAGGTTACCAGTGGGAGATGAGGACCAGCAAGAGCTTTCAGGGCTGGCACCTTTAGTGTAGGAGCAATCGCTGGACGTTCACAATGTCGGTGTTGAGCTCTGGCCAGATTGAGCAGGAGAGGCTGTGTACGTTGGAAGTTTTAGTAGGCTAAACAAGTTCAGAGCCCAAGTGTTTGTGGTTCGTTTGAGAGGTTACCAGTGGGAGATGAGGACCAGCAAGAGCTTTCAGGGCTGGCACCTTTAGTGTAGGAGCAATCCCTGGACGTTCGCAATTTCGGAGTTGAATTTTGGCAAATTGAGCAGGAGAGGCTGTGTACGTTGGAAGTTTTAGTAGTCTAAACAAGTTCAGAGGCCAAGTGTTTGTGGTTCGTTTGAGAGGTTACCAGTGGGAGATGAGGACCAGCAAGAGCTTTCAGGGCTGGCACCTTTAGTGTAGGAGCAATCCTTGGACGTTCGCAATTTCGTTGGTGAATTTTGGCCAGATTGAGCAGGAGAGGCTGTGTACGTTGGAAGTTTTAGTAGGCTAAACAAGTTCAGAGCCCAAGTGTTTGTGGTTCGTTTGAGAGGTTACCAGTGGGAGATGAGGACCAGCAAGAGCTTTCAGGGCTGGCACCTTTAGTGTAGGAGCAATCCCTGGACGTTCGCAATTTCGGTGTTGAGCTCTGGCCAGATTGAGCAGGAGAGGCTGTGTACGTTGGAAATTTTAGTAGGCTAAACAAGTTCAGAGCCCAAGTGTTTGTGGTTCGTTTGAGAGGTTACCAGTGGGAGATGAGGACCAGCAAGAGCTTTCAGGGCTGGCACCTTTAGTGTAGGAGCAATCGCTGGACGTTCGCAATGTCGTTGTTGAGCTCTGGCCAGATTGAGCAGGAGAGGCTGTGTACGTTGGAAGTTTTAGTAGGCTAAACAAGTTCAGAGGCCAAGTGTTTGTGGTTCGTTTGAGAGGTTACCAGTGGGAGATGAGGACCAGCAAGAGCTTTCAGGGCTGGCACCTTTAGTGTAGGAGCAATCGCTGGACGTTCACAATGTCGGTGTTGAGCTCTGGCCAGATTGAGCAGGAGAGGCTGTGTACGTTGGAAGTTTTAGTAGGCTAAACAAGTTCAGAGGCCAAGTGTTTGTGGTTCGTTTGAGAGGTTACCAGTGGGAGATGAGGACCAGCAAGAGCTTTCAGGGCTGGCACCTTTAGTGTAGGAGCAATCGCTGGACGTTCGCAATGTCGGTGTTGAGCTCTGGCCAGATTGAGCAGGAGAGGCTGTGTACGTTGGAAGTTTTAGTAGGCTAAACAAGTTCAGAGCCCAAGTGTTTGTGGTTCGTTTGAGAGGTTACCAGTGGGAGATGAGGACCAGCAAGAGCTTTCAGGGCTGGCACCTTTAGTGTAGGAGCAATCGCTGGACGTTCGCAATGTCGGTGTTGAGCTCTGGCCAGATTGAGCAGGAGAGGCTGTGTACGTTGGAAGTTTTAGTAGGCTAAACAAGTTCAGAGGCCAAGTGTTTGTGGTTCGTTTGAGAGGTTACCAGTGGGAGATGAGGACCAGCAAGAGCTTTCAGGGCTGGCACCTTTAGTGTAGGAGCAATCCTTGGACGTTCGCAATGTCGGTGTTGAGCTCTGGCCAGATTGAGCAGGAGAGGCTGTGTACGTTGGAAGTTTTAGTAGGCTAAACAAGTTCAGAGGCCAAGTGTTTGTGGTTCGTTTGAGAGGTTACCAGTGGGAGATGAGGACCAGCAAGAGCTTTCAGGGCTGGCACCTTTAGTGTAGGAGCAATCGCTGGACGTTCGCAATGTCGGTGTTGAGCTCTGGCCAGATTGAGCAGGAGAGGCTGTGTACGTTGGAAGTTTTAGTAGGCTAAACAAGTTCAGAGCCCAAGTGTTTGTGGTTCGTTTGAGAGGTTACCAGTGGGAGATGAGGACCAGCAAGAGCTTTCAGGGCTGGCACCTTTAGTGTAGGAGCAATCGCTGGACGTTCGCAATGTCGGTGTTGAGCTCTGGCCAGATTGAGCAGGAGAGGCTGTGTACGTTGGAAGTTTTAGTAGGCTAAACAAGTTCAGAGGCCAAGTGTTTGTGGTTCGTTTGAGAGGTTACCAGTGGGAGATGAGGACCAGCAAGAGCTTTCAGGGCTGGCACCTTTAGTGTAGGAGCAATCGCTGGACGTTCGCAATGTCGGTGTTGAGCTCTGGCCAGATTGAGCAGGAGAGGCTGTGTACGTTGGAAGTTTTAGTAGGCTAAACAAGTTCAGAGGCCAAGTGTTTGTGGTTCGTTTGAGAGGTTACCAGTGGGAGATGAGGACCAGCAAGAGCTTTCAGGGCTGGCACCTTTAGTGTAGGAGCAATCGCTGGACGTTCGCAATGTCGGTGTTGAGCTCTGGCCAGATTGAGCAGGAGAGGCTGTGTACGTTGGAAGTTTTAGTAGGCTAAACAAGTTCAAAGCCCAAGTGTTTGTGGTTCGTTTGAGAGGTTACCAGTGGGAGATGAGGACCAGCAAGAGCTTTCAGGGCTGGCACCTTTAGTGTAGGAGCAATCCCTGGACGTTCGCAATTTCGGAGTTGAGCTCTGGGCAGATTGAGCAGGAGAGGCTGTGTACGTTGGAAGTTTTAGTAGGCTAAACAAGTTCAGAGGCCAAGTGTTTGTGGTTCGTTTGAGAGGTTACCAGTGGGAGATGAGGACCAGCAAGAGCTTTCAGGGCTGGCACCTTTAGTGTAGGAGCAATCGCTGGACGTTCGCAATGTCGGTGTTGAGCTCTGGCCAGATTGAGCAGGAGAGGCTGTGTACGTTGGAAGTTTTAGTGGGCTAAACAAGTTCAGAGCCCAAGTGTTTGTGGTTCGTTTGAGAGGTTACCAGTGGGAGATGAGGACCAGCAAGAGCTTTCAGGGCTGGCACCTTTAGTGTAGGAGCAATCGCTGGACGTTCACAATTTCGGTGTTGAATTTTGGCCAGATTGAGCAGGAGAGGCTGTGTACGTTGGAAGTTTTAGTAGGCTAAACAAGTTCAGAGGCCAAGTGTTTGTGGTTCGTTTGAGAGGTTACCAGTGGGAGATGAGGACCAGCAAGAGCTTTCAGGGCTGGCACCTTTAGTGTAGGATCAATCGCTGGACGTTCACAATGTCGGTGTTGAGCTCTGGCCAGATTGAGCAGGAGAGGCTGTGTACGTTGGAAGTTTTAGTAGGCTAAACAAGTTCAGAGCCCAAGTGTTTGTGGTTCATTTGAGAGGTTAGCAGTGGGAGATGAGGACCAGCAAGAGCTTTCAAGGGCTGGCACCTTTAGTGTAGGAGCAATCCCTGGACGTTCGCAATTTCGGTGTTGAGCTCTGGCCAGATTGAGCAGGAGAGGCTGTGTACGTTGGAAGTTTTAGTAGGCTAAACAAGTTCAGAGCCCAAGTGTTTGTGGTTCGTTTGAGAGGTTACCAGTGGGAGATGAGGACCAGCAAGAGCTTTCAGGGCTGGCACCTTTAGTGTAGGAGCAATCCCTGGACGTTCGCAATTTCGTTGTTGAGCTCTGGCCAGATTGAGCAGGAGAGGCTGTGTACGTTGGAAGTTTTAGTAGTCTAAACAAGTTCAGAGGCCAAGTGTTTGTGGTTCGTTTGAGAGGTTACCAGTGGGAGATGAGGACCAGCAAGAGCTTTCAGGGCTGGCACCTTTAGTGTAGGAGCAATCCCTGGACGTTCGCAATGTCGGTGTTGAGCTCTGGCCAGATTGAGCAGGAGAGGCTGTGTACGTTGGAAGTTTTAGTAGGCTAAACAAGTTCAGAGCCCAAGTGTTTGTGGTTCGTTTGAGAGGTTACCAGTGGGAGATGAGGACCAGCAAGAGCTTTCAGGGCTGGCACCTTTAGTGTAGGAGCAATCGCTGGACGTTCGCAATGTCGGTGTTGAGCTCTGGCCAGATTGAGCAGGAGAGGCTGTGTACATTGGAAGTTTTAGTAGGCTAAACAAGTTCAGAGGCCAAGTGTTTGTGGTTCGTTTGAGAGGTTACCAGTGGGAGATGAGGACCAGCAAGAGCTTTCAGGGCTGGCACCTTTAGTGTAGGAGCAATCGCTGGACGTTCGCAATTTCGGTGTTGAGCTCTGGCCAGATTGAGCAGGAGAGGCTGTGTATGTTGGAAGTTTTAGTAGGCTAAACAAGTTCAGAGGCCAAGTGTTTGTGGTTCGTTTGAGAGGTTACCAGTGGGAGATGAGGACCAGCAAGAGCTTTCAGGGCTGGCACCTTTAGTGTAGGAGCAATCCCTGGACGTTCGCAATTTCGGAGTTGAGCTCTGGGCAGATTGAGCAGGAGAGGCTGTGTACGTTGGAAGTTTTAGTAGGCTAAACAAGTTCAGAGGCCAAGTGTTTGTGGTTCGTTTGAGAGGTTACCAGTGGGAGATGAGGACCAGCAAGAGCTTTCAGGGCTGGCACCTTTAGTGTAGGAGCAATCCTTGGACGTTGGCAATTTCGGTGTTGAGCTCTGGCCAGATTGAGCAGGAGAGGCTGTGTACGTTGGAAGTTTTAGTAGGCTAAACAAGTTCAGAGCCCAAGTGTTTGTGGTTCGTTTGAGAGGTTACCAGTGGGAGATGAGGACCAGCAAGAGCTTTCAGGGCTGGCACCTTTAGTGTAGGAGCAATCCCTGGACGTTCGCAATTTCGGTGTTGAGCTCTGGCCAGATTGAGCAGGAGAGGCTGTGTACGTTGGAAATTTTAGTAGGCTAAACAAGTTCAGAGCCCAAGTGTTTGTGGTTCGTTTGAGAGGTTACCAGTGGGAGATGAGGACCAGCAAGAGCTTTCAGGGCTGGCACCTTTAGTGTAGGAGCAATCGCTGGACGTTCGCAATGTCGTTGTTGAGCTCTGGCCAGATTGAGCAGGAGAGGCTGTGTACGTTGGAAGTTTTAGTAGGCTAAACAAGTTCAGAGGCCAAGTGTTTGTGGTTCGTTTGAGAGGTTACCAGTGGGAGATGAGGACCAGCAAGAGCTTTCAGGGCTGGCACCTTTAGTGTAGGAGCAATCGCTGGACGTTCACAATGTCGGTGTTGAGCTCTGGCCAGATTGAGCAGGAGAGGCTGTGTACGTTGGAAGTTTTAGTAGGCTAAACAAGTTCAGAGCCCAAGTGTTTGTGGTTCGTTTGAGAGGTTACCAGTGGGAGATGAGGACCAGCAAGAGCTTTCAGGGCTGGCACCTTTAGTGTAGGAGCAATCGCTGGACGTTCGCAATGTCGGTGTTGAGCTCTGGCCAGATTGAGCAGGAGAGGCTGTGTACGTTGGAAGTTTTAGTAGGCTAAACAAGTTCAGAGCCCAAGTGTTTGTGGTTCGTTTGAGAGGTTACCAGTGGGAGATGAGGACCAGCAAGAGCTTTCAGGGCTGGCACCTTTAGTGTAGGAGCAATCGCTGGACGTTCGCAATGTCGGTGTTGAGCTCTGGCCAGATTGAGCAGGAGAGGCTGTGTACGTTGGAAGTTTTAGTGGGCTAAACAAGTTCAGAGGCCAAGTGTTTGTGGTTCGTTTGAGAGGTTACCAGTGGGAGATGAGGACCAGCAAGAGCTTTCAGGGCTGGCACCTTTAGTGTAGGAGCAATCCTTGGACGTTCGCAATGTCGGTGTTGAGCTCTGGCCAGATTGAGCAGGAGAGGCTGTGTACGTTGGAAGTTTTAGTAGGCTAAACAAGTTCAGAGGCCAAGTGTTTGTGGTTCGTTTGAGAGGTTACCAGTGGGAGATGAGGACCAGCAAGAGCTTTCAGGGCTGGCACCTTTAGTGTAGGAGCAATCGCTGGACGTTCGCAATGTCGGTGTTGAGCTCTGGCCAGATTGAGCAGGAGAGGCTGTGTATGTTGGAAGTTTTAGTAGGCTAAACAAGTTCAGAGGCCAAGTGTTTGTGGTTCGTTTGAGAGGTTACCAGTGGGAGATGAGGACCAGCAAGAGCTTTCAGGGCTGGCACCTTTAGTGTAGGAGCAATCGCTGGACGTTCGCAATGTCGGTGTTGAGCTCTGGCCAGATTGAGCAGGAGAGGCTGTGTACGTTGGAAGTTTTAGTAGGCTAAACAAGTTCAGAGGCCAAGTGTTTGTGGTTCGTTTGAGAGGTTACCAGTGGGAGATGAGGACCAGCAAGAGCTTTCAGGGCTGGCACCTTTAGTGTAGGAGCAATCGCTGGACGTTCGCAATGTCGGTGTTGAGCTCTGGCCAGATTGAGCAGGAGAGGCTGTGTACGTTGGAAGTTTTAGTAGGCTAAACAAGTTCAGAGGCCAAGTGTTTGTGGTTCGTTTGAGAGGTTACCAGTGGGAGATGAGGACCAGCAAGAGCTTTCAGGGCTGGCACCTTTAGTGTAGGAGCAATCGCTGGACGTTCGCAATGTCGGTGTTGAGCTCTGGCCAGATTGAGCAGGAGAGGCTGTGTACGTTGGAAGTTTTAGTAGGCTAAACAAGTTCAAAGCCCAAGTGTTTGTGGTTCGTTTGAGAGGTTACCAGTGGGAGATGAGGACCAGCAAGAGCTTTCAGGGCTGGCACCTTTAGTGTAGGAGCAATCCCTGGACGTTCGCAATTTCGGAGTTGAGCTCTGGGCAGATTGAGCAGGAGAGGCTGTGTACGTTGGAAGTTTTAGTAGGCTAAACAAGTTCAGAGGCCAAGTGTTTGTGGTTCGTTTGAGAGGTTACCAGTGGGAGATGAGGACCAGCAAGAGCTTTCAGGGCTGGCACCTTTAGTGTAGGAGCAATCGCTGGACGTTCGCAATGTCGGTGTTGAGCTCTGGCCAGATTGAGCAGGAGAGGCTGTGTACGTTGGAAGTTTTAGTGGGCTAAACAAGTTCAGAGCCCAAGTGTTTGTGGTTCGTTTGAGAGGTTACCAGTGGGAGATGAGGACCAGCAAGAGCTTTCAGGGCTGGCACCTTAATTGTAGGAGCAATCGCTGGACGTTCACAATTTCGGTGTTGAATTTTGGCCAGATTGAGCAGGAGAGGCTGTGTACGTTGGAAGTTTTAGTAGGCTAAACAAGTTCAGAGGCCAAGTGTTTGTGGTTCGTTTGAGAGGTTACCAGTGGGAGATGAGGACCAGCAAGAGCTTTCAGGGCTGGCACCTTTAGTGTAGGATCAATCGCTGGACGTTCACAATGTCGGTGTTGAGCTCTGGCCAGATTGAGCAGGAGAGGCTGTGTACGTTGGAAGTTTTAGTAGGCTAAACAAGTTCAGAGCCCAAGTGTTTGTGGTTCATTTGAGACGTTACCAGTGGGAGATGAGGACCAGCAAGAGCTTTCAGGGCTGGCACCTTTAGTGTAGGAGCAATCCCTGGACGTTCGCAATTTCGGTGTTGAGCTCTGGCCAGACTGAGCAGGAGAGGCTGTGTACGTTGGAAGTTTTAGTAGGCTAAACAAGTTCAGAGGCCAAGTGTTTGTGGTTCGTTTGAGAGGTTACCAGTGGGAGATGAGGACCAGCAAGAGCTTTCAGGGCTGGCACCTTTAGTGTAGGAGCAATCGCTGGACGTTCGCAATTTCGGTGTTGAGCTCTGGCCAGATTGAGCAGGAGAGGCTGTGTACGTTGGAAGTTTTAGTAGGCTAAACAAGTTCAGAGCCCAAGTGTTTGTGGTTCCTTTGAGACGTTACCAGTGGGAGATGAGGACCAGCAAGAGCTTTCAGGGCTGGCACCTTTAGTGTAGGAGCAATCCTTGGACGTTCGCAATGTCGGTGTTGAGCTCTGGCCAGATTGAGCAGGAGAGGCTGTGTACGTTGGAAGTTTTAGTAGGCTAAACAAGTTCAGAGGCCAAGTGTTTGTGGTTCGTTTGAGAGGTTACCAGTGGGAGATGAGGACCAGCAAGAGCTTTCAGGGCTGGCACCTTTACTGTAGGAGCAATCCTTGGACGTTCGCAATTTCGTTGGTGAATTTTGGCCAGATTGAGCAGGAGAGGCTGTGTACGTTGGAAGTTTTAGTAGGCTAAACAAGTTCAGAGCCCAAGTGTTTGTGGTTCGTTTGAGAGGTTACCAGTGGGAGATGAGGACCAGCAAGAGCTTTCAGGGCTGGCACCTTTAGTGTAGGAGCAATCCCTGGACGTTCGCAATTTCGGTGTTGAGCTCTGGCCAGATTGAGCAGGAGAGGCTGTGTACGTTGGAAATTTTAGTAGGCTAAACAAGTTCAGAGCCCAAGTGTTTGTGGTTCGTTTGAGAGGTTACCAGTGGGAGATGAGGACCAGCAAGAGCTTTCAGGGCTGGCACCTTTAGTGTAGGAGCAATCGCTGGACGTTCGCAATGTCGTTGTTGAGCTCTGGCCAGATTGAGCAGGAGAGGCTGTGTACGTTGGAAGTTTTAGTAGGCTAAACAAGTTCAGAGCCCAAGTGTTTGTGGTTCGTTTGAGAGGTTACCAGTGGGAGATGAGGACCAGCAAGAGCTTTCAGGGCTGGCACCTTTAGTGTAGGAGCAATCGCTGGACGTTCACAATGTCGGTGTTGAGCTCTGGCCAGATTGAGCAGGAGAGGCTGTGTACGTTGGAAGTTTTAGTAGGCTAAACAAGTTCAGAGCCCAAGTGTTTGTGGTTCGTTTGAGAGGTTACCAGTGGGAGATGAGGACCAGCAAGAGCTTTCAGGGCTGGCACCTTTAGTGTAGGAGCAATCGCTGGACGTTCGCAATGTCGGTGTTGAGCTCTGGCCAGATTGAGCAGGAGAGGCTGTGTACGTTGGAAGTTTTAGTAGGCTAAACAAGTTCAGAGCCAAGTGTTTGTGGTTCGTTTGAGAGGTTACCAGTGGGAGATGAGGACCAGCAAGAGCTTTCAGGGCTGGCACCTTTAGTGTAGGAGCAATCCCTGGACGTTCGCAATGTCGGTGTTGAGCTCTGGCCAGATTGAGCAGGAGAGGCTGTGTACGTTGGAAGTTTTAGTAGGCTAAACAAGTTCAGAGGCCAAGTGTTTGTGGTTCGTTTGAGAGGTTACCAGTGGGAGATGAGGACCAGCAAGAGCTTTCAGGGCTGGCACCTTTAGTGTAGGAGCAATCGCTGGACGTTCGCAATGTCGGTGTTGAGCTCTGGCCAGATTGAGCAGGAGAGGCTGTGTACGTTGGAAGTTTTAGTAGGCTAAACAAGTTCAGAGGCCAAGTGTTTGTGGTTCGTTTGAGAGGTTACCAGTGGGAGATGAGGACCAGCAAGAGCTTTCAGGGCTGGCACCTTTAGTGTAGGAGCAATCGCTGGACGTTCGCAATGTCGGTGTTGAGCTCTGGCCAGATTGAGCAGGAGAGGCTGTGTACGTTGGAAGTTTTAGTGGGCTAAACAAGTTCAGAGCCCAAGTGTTTGTGGTTCGTTTGAGAGGTTACCAGTGGGAGATGAGGACCAGCAAGAGCTTTCAGGGCTGGCACCTTTAGTGTAGGAGCAATCGCTGGACGTTCACAATTTCGGTGTTGAATTTTGGCCAGATTGAGCAGGAGAGGCTGTGTACGTTGGAAGTTTTAGTGGGCTAAACAAGTTCAGAGGCCAAGTGTTTGTGGTTCGTTTGAGAGGTTACCAGTGGGAGATGAGGACCAGCAAGAGCTTTCAGGGCTGGCACCTTTAGTGTAGGATCAATCCCTGGACGTTCACAATGTCGGTGTTGAGCTCTGGCCAGATTGAGCAGGAGAGGCTGTGTACGTTGGAAGTTTTAGTAGGCTAAACAAGTTCAGAGCCCAAGTGTTTGTGGTTCATTTGAGACGTTACCAGTGGGAGATGAGGACCAGCAAGAGCTTTCAGGGCTGGCACCTTTAGTGTAGGAGCAATCCCTGGACGTTCGCAATTTCGGTGTTGAGCTCTGGCCAGACTGAGCAGGAGAGGCTGTGTACGTTGGAAGTTTTAGTAGGCTAAACAAGTTCAGAGGCCAAGTGTTTGTGGTTCGTTTGAGAGGTTACCAGTGGGAGATGAGGACCAGCAAGAGCTTTCAGGGCTGGCACCTTTAGTGTAGGAGCAATCGCTGGACGTTCGCAATTTCGGTGTTGAGCTCTGGCCAGATTGAGCAGGAGAGGCTGTGTACGTTGGAAGTTTTAGTAGGCTAAACAAGTTCAGAGCCCAAGTGTTTGTGGTTCCTTTGAGACGTTACCAGTGGGAGATGAGGACCAGCAAGAGCTTTCAGGGCTGGCACCTTTAGTGTAGGAGCAATCCTTGGACGTTCGCAATGTCGGTGTTGAGCTCTGGCCAGATTGAGCAGGAGAGGCTGTGTACGTTGGAAGTTTTAGTAGGCTAAACAAGTTCAGAGCCCAAGTGTTTGTGGTTCGTTTGAGAGGTTACCAGTGGGAGATGAGGACCAGCAAGAGCTTTCAGGGCTGGCACCTTTAGTGTAGGAGCAATCCCTGGACGTTCGCAATTTCGGTGTTGAGCTCTGGCCAGATTGAGCAGGAGAGGCTGTGTACGTTGGAAGTTTTAGTAGGCTAAACAAGTTCAGAGCCCAAGTGTTTGTGGTTCGTTTGAGAGGTTACCAGTGGGAGATGAGGACCAGCAAGAGCTTTCAGGGCTGGCACCTTTAGTGTAGGAGCAATCCCTGGACGTTCGCAATGTCGGTGTTGAGCTCTGGCCAGATTGAGCAGGAGAGGCTGTGTACGTTGGAAGTTTTAGTAGGCTAAACAAGTTCAGAGCCCAAGTGTTTGTGGTTCGTTTGAGAGGTTACCAGTGGGAGATGAGGACCAGCAAGAGCTTTCAGGGCTGGCACCTTTAGTGTAGGAGCAATCGCTGGACGTTCGCAATGTCGGTGTTGAGCTCTGGCCAGATTGAGCAGGAGAGGCTGTGTACATTGGAAGTTTTAGTAGGCTAAACAAGTTCAGAGGCCAAGTGTTTGTGGTTCGTTTGAGAGGTTACCAGTGGGAGATGAGGACCAGCAAGAGCTTTCAGGGCTGGCACCTTTAGTGTAGGAGCAATCGCTGGACGTTCGCAATTTCGGTGTTGAGCTCTGGCCAGATTGAGCAGGAGAGGCTGTGTATGTTGGAAGTTTTAGTAGGCTAAACAAGTTCAGAGGCCAAGTGTTTGTGGTTCGTTTGAGAGGTTACCAGTGGGAGATGAGGACCAGCAAGAGCTTTCAGGGCTGGCACCTTTAGTGTAGGAGCAATGGCTGGACGTTCGCAATGTCGGTGTTGAGCTCTGGCCAGATTGAGCAGGAGAGGCTGTGTACGTTGGAAGTTTTAGTAGGCTAAACAAGTTCAGAGCTCAAGTGTTTGTGGTTCGTTTGAGAGGTTACCAGTGGGAGATGAGGACCAGCAAGAGCTTTCAGGGCTGGCACCTTTAGTGTAGGAGCAATCCTTGGACGTTGGCAATTTCGGTGTTGAATTTTGGCCAGATTGAGCAGGAGAGGCTGTGTACGTTGGAAGTTTTAGTAGGCTAAACAAGTTCAGAGGCCAAGTGTTTGTGGTTCGTTTGAGAGGTTACCAGTGGGAGATGAGGACCAGCAAGAGCTTTCAGGGCTGGCACCTTTAGTGTAGGATCAATCCCTGGACGTTCACAATGTCGGTGTTGAGCTCTGGCCAGATTGAGCAGGAGAGGCTGTGTACGTTGGAAGTTTTAGTAGGCTAAACAAGTTCAGAGCCCAAGTGTTTGTGGTTCATTTGAGACGTTACCAGTGGGAGATGAGGACCAGCAAGAGCTTTCAGGGCTGGCACCTTTAGTGTAGGAGCAATCCCTGGACGTTCGCAATTTCGGTGTTGAGCTCTGGCCAGACTGAGCAGGAGAGGCTGTGTACGTTGGAAGTTTTAGTAGGCTAAACAAGTTCAGAGGCCAAGTGTTTGTGGTTCGTTTGAGAGGTTACCAGTGGGAGATGAGGACCAGCAAGAGCTTTCAGGGCTGGCACCTTTAGTGTAGGAGCAATCGCTGGACGTTCGCAATTTCGGTGTTGAGCTCTGGCCAGATTGAGCAGGAGAGGCTGTGTATGTTGGAAGTTTTAGTAGGCTAAACAAGTTCAGAGCCCAAGTGTTTGTGGTTCCTTTGAGACGTTACCAGTGGGAGATGAGGACCAGCAAGAGCTTTCAGGGCTGGCACCTTTAGTGTAGGAGCAATCCTTGGACGTTCGCAATTTCGGTGTTGAGCTCTGGCCAGATTGAGCAGGAGAGGCTGTGTACGTTGGAAGTTTTAGTAGTCTAAACAAGTTCAGAGGCCAAGTGTTTGTGGTTCGTTTGAGAGGTTACCAGTGGGAGATGAGGACCAGCAAGAGCTTTCAGGGCTGGCACCTTTAGTGTAGGAGCAATCCTTGGACGTTCGCAATGTCGGTGTTGAGCTCTGGCCAGATTGAGCAGGAGAGGCTGTGTACGTTGGAAGTTTTAGTAGGCTAAACAAGTTCAGAGGCCAAGTGTTTGTGGTTCGTTTGAGAGGTTACCAGTGGGAGATGAGGACCAGCAAGAGCTTTCAGGGCTGGCACCTTTAGTGTAGGAGCAATCCCTGGACGTTCGCAATTTCGGTGTTGAGCTCTGGCCAGATTGAGCAGGAGAGGCTGTGTACGTTGGAAGTTTTAGTAGGCTAAACAAGTTCAGAGGCCAAGTGTTTGTGGTTCGTTTGAGAGGTTACCAGTGGGAGATGAGGACCAGCAAGAGCTTTCAGGGCTGGCACCTTTAGTGTAGGAGCAATCCCTGGACGTTCGCAATGTCGGTGTTGAGCTCTGGCCAGATTGAGCAGGAGAGGCTGTGTACGTTGGAAGTTTTAGTAGGCTAAACAAGTTCAGAGCCCAAGTGTTTGTGGTTCGTTTGAGAGGTTACCAGTGGGAGATGAGGACCAGCAAGAGCTTTCAGGGCTGGCACCTTTAGTGTAGGAGCAATCGCTGGACGTTCGCAATGTCGGTGTTGAGCTCTGGCCAGATTGAGCAGGAGAGGCTGTGTACATTGGAAGTTTTAGTAGGCTAAACAAGTTCAGAGGCCAAGTGTTTGTGGTTCGTTTGAGAGGTTACCAGTGGGAGATGAGGACCAGCAAGAGCTTTCAGGGCTGGCACCTTTAGTGTAGGAGCAATCGCTGGACGTTCGCAATTTCGGTGTTGAGCTCTGGCCAGATTGAGCAGGAGAGGCTGTGTATGTTGGAAGTTTTAGTAGGCTAAACAAGTTCAGAGCCCAAGTGTTTGTGGTTCGTTTGAGAGGTTACCAGTGGGAGATGAGGACCAGCAAGAGCTTTCAGGGCTGGCACCTTTAGTGTAGGAGCAATCCCTGGACGTTCGCAATTTCGGAGTTGAGCTCTGGCCAGATTGAGCAGGAGAGGCTGTGTACGTTGGAAGTTTTAGTAGGCTAAACAAGTTCAGAGCTCAAGTGTTTGTGGTTCGTTTGAGAGGTTAACAGTGGGAGATGAGGACCAGCAAGAGCTTTCAGGGCTGGCACCTTTAGTGTAGGAGCAATCCTTGGACGTTGGCAATTTCGGTGTTGAATTTTGGCCAGATTGAGCAGGAGAGGCTGTGTACGTTGGAAGTTTTAGTAGGCTAAACAAGTTCAGAGCCCAAGTGTTTGTGGTTCGTTTGAGAGGTTACCAGTGGGAGATGAGGACCAGCAAGAGCTTTCAGGGCTGGCACCTTTAGTGTAGGAGCAATCCCTGGACGTTCGCAATTTCGGTGTTGAGCTCTGGCCAGATTGAGCAGGAGAGGCTGTGTACGTTGGAAGTTTTAGTAGGCTAAACAAGTTCAGAGCCCAAGTGTTTGTGGTTCATTTGAGACGTTACCAGTGGGAGATGAGGACCAGCAAGAGCTTTCAGGGCTGGCACCTTTAGTGTAGGAGCAATCCCTGGACGTTCGCAATTTCGGTGTTGAGCTCTGGCCAGACTGAGCAGGAGAGGCTGTGTACGTTGGAAGTTTTAGTAGGCTAAACAAGTTCAGAGGCCAAGTGTTTGTGGTTCGTTTGAGAGGTTACCAGTGGGAGATGAGGACCAGCAAGAGCTTTCAGGGCTGGCACCTTTAGTGTAGGAGCAATCGCTGGACGTTCGCAATTTCGGTGTTGAGCTCTGGCCAGATTGAGCAGGAGAGGCTATGTATGTTGGAAGTTTTAGTAGGCTAAACAAGTTCAGAGCCCAAGTGTTTGTGGTTCCTTTGAGACGTTACCAGTGGGAGATGAGGACCAGCAAGAGCTTTCAGGGCTGGCACCTTTAGTGTAGGAGCAATCCTTGGACGTTCGCAATTTCGGTGTTGAGCTCTGGCCAGATTGAGCAGGAGAGGCTGTGTACGTTGGAAGTTTTAGTAGTCTAAACAAGTTCAGAGGCCAAGTGTTTGTGGTTCGTTTGAGAGGTTACCAGTGGGAGATGAGGACCAGCAAGAGCTTTCAGGGCTGGCACCTTTAGTGTAGGAGCAATCCTTGGACGTTCGCAATGTCGGTGTTGAGCTCTGGCCAGATTGAGCAGGAGAGGCTGTGTACGTTGGAAGTTTTAGTAGGCTAAACAAGTTCAGAGGCCAAGTGTTTGTGGTTCGTTTGAGAGGTTACCAGTGGGAGATGAGGACCAGCAAGAGCTTTCAGGGCTGGCACCTTTAGTGTAGGAGCAATCCCTGGACGTTCGCAATTTCGGTGTTGAGCTCTGGCCAGATTGAGCAGGAGAGGCTGTGTACGTTGGAAGTTTTAGTAGGCTAAACAAGTTCAGAGGCCAAGTGTTTGTGGTTCGTTTGAGAGGTTACCAGTGGGAGATGAGGACCAGCAAGAGCTTTCAGGGCTGGCACCTTTAGTGTAGGAGCAATCCCTGGACGTTCGCAATGTCGGTGTTGAGCTCTGGCCAGATTGAGCAGGAGAGGCTGTGTACGTTGGAAGTTTTAGTAGGCTAAACAAGTTCAGAGCCCAAGTGTTTGTGGTTCGTTTGAGAGGTTACCAGTGGGAGATGAGGACCAGCAAGAGCTTTCAGGGCTGGCACCTTTAGTGTAGGAGCAATCGCTGGACGTTCGCAATGTCGGTGTTGAGCTCTGGCCAGATTGAGCAGGAGAGGCTGTGTACATTGGAAGTTTTAGTAGGCTAAACAAGTTCAGAGGCCAAGTGTTTGTGGTTCGTTTGAGAGGTTACCAGTGGGAGATGAGGACCAGCAAGAGCTTTCAGGGCTGGCACCTTTAGTGTAGGAGCAATCGCTGGACGTTCGCAATTTCGGTGTTGAGCTCTGGCCAGATTGAGCAGGAGAGGCTGTGTATGTTGGAAGTTTTAGTAGGCTAAACAAGTTCAGAGCCCAAGTGTTTGTGGTTCGTTTGAGAGGTTACCAGTGGGAGATGAGGACCAGCAAGAGCTTTCAGGGCTGGCACCTTTAGTGTAGGAGCAATCCCTGGACGTTCGCAATTTCGGAGTTGAGCTCTGGCCAGATTGAGCAGGAGAGGCTGTGTACGTTGGAAGTTTTAGTAGGCTAAACAAGTTCAGAGCTCAAGTGTTTGTGGTTCGTTTGAGAGGTTAACAGTGGGAGATGAGGACCAGCAAGAGCTTTCAGGGCTGGCACCTTTAGTGTAGGAGCAATCCTTGGACGTTGGCAATTTCGGTGTTGAATTTTGGCCAGATTGAGCAGGAGAGGCTGTGTACGTTGGAAGTTTTAGTAGGCTAAACAAGTTCAGAGCCCAAGTGTTTGTGGTTCGTTTGAGAGGTTACCAGTGGGAGATGAGGACCAGCAAGAGCTTTCAGGGCTGGCACCTTTAGTGTAGGAGCAATCCCTGGACGTTCGCAATTTCGGTGTTGAGCTCTGGCCAGATTGAGCAGGAGAGGCTGTGTACGTTGGAAGTTTTAGTAGGCTAAACAAGTTCAGAGCCCAAGTGTTTGTGGTTCGTTTGAGAGGTTACCAGTGGGAGATGAGGACCAGCAAGAGCTTTCAGGGCTGGCACCTTTAGTGTAGGAGCAATCGCTGGACGTTCGCAATTTCGGTGTTGAGCTCTGGCCAGATTGAGCAGGAGAGGCTGTGTACGTTGGAAGTTTTAGTAGGCTAAACAAGTTCAGAGCCCAAGTGTTTGTGGTTCGTTTGAGAGGTTACCAGTGAGAGATGAGGACCAGCAAGAGCTTTCAGGGCTGGCACCTTTAGTGTAGGAGCAATCCCTGGACGTTCGCAATTTCGGTGTTGAGCTCTGGCCAGATTGAGCAGGAGAGGCTGTGTACGTTGGAAGTTTTAGTAGGCTAAACAAGTTCAGAGGCCAAGTGTTTGTGGTTCGTTTGAGAGGTTACCAGTGGGAGATGAGGACCAGCAAGAGCTTTCAGGGCCGGCACCTTTAGTGTAGGAGCAATCCTTGGACGTTCGCAATTTCGGTGTTGAGCTCTGGCCAGATTGAGCAGGAGAGGCTGTGTACGTTGGAAGTTTTAGTAGGCTAAACAAGTTCAGAGGCCAAGTGTTTGTGGTTCGTTTGAGAGGTTACCAGTGGGAGATGAGGACCAGCAAGAGCTTTCAGGGCTGGCACCTTTAGTGTAGGAGCAATCGCTGGACGTTCGCAATTTCGGTGTTGAGCTCTGGCCAGATTGAGCAGGAGAGGCTGTGTACGTTGGAAGTTTTAGTAGGCTAAACAAGTTCAGAGCCCAAGTGTTTGTGGTTCCTTTGAGACGTTACCAGTGGGAGATGAGGACCAGCAAGAGCTTTCAGGGCTGGCACCTTTAGTGTAGGAGCAATCCTTGGACGTTCGCAATTTCGGTGTTGAGCTCTGGCCAGATTGAGCAGGAGAGGCTGTGTACGTTGGAAGTTTTAGTAGTCTAAACAAGTTCAGAGGCCAAGTGTTTGTGGTTCCTTTGAGAGGTTACCAGTGGGAGATGAGGACCAGCAAGAGCTTTCAGGGCTGGCACCTTTAGTGTAGGAGCAATCCTTGGACGTTCGCAATGTCGGTGTTGAGCTCTGGCCAGATTGAGCAGGAGAGGCTGTGTACGTTGGAAGTTTTAGTAGGCTAAACAAGTTCAGAGCCCAAGTGTTTGTGGTTCGTTTGAGAGGTTACCAGTGGGAGATGAGGACCAGCAAGAGCTTTCAGGGCTGGCACCTTTAGTGTAGGAGCAATCCCTGGACGTTCGCAATTTCGGTGTTGAGCTCTGGCCAGATTGAGCAGGAGAGGCTGTGTACGTTGGAAGTTTTAGTAGGCTAAACAAGTTCAGAGGCCAAGTGTTTGTGGTTCGTTTGAGAGGTTACCAGTGGGAGATGAGGACCAGCAAGAGCTTTCAGGGCTGGCACCTTTAGTGTAGGAGCAATCCCTGGACGTTCGCAATGTCGGTGTTGAGCTCTGGCCAGATTGAGCAGGAGAGGCTGTGTACGTTGGAAGTTTTAGTAGGCTAAACAAGTTCAGAGCCCAAGTGTTTGTGGTTCGTTTGAGAGGTTACCAGTGGGAGATGAGGACCAGCAAGAGCTTTCAGGGCTGGCACCTTTAGTGTAGGAGCAATCGCTGGACGTTCGCAATGTCGGTGTTGAGCTCTGGCCAGATTGAGCAGGAGAGGCTGTGTATGTTGGAAGTTTTAGTAGGCTAAACAAGTTCAGAGGCCAAGTGTTTGTGGTTCGTTTGAGAGGTTACCAGTGGGAGATGAGGACCAGCAAGAGCTTTCAGGGCTGGCACCTTTAGTGTAGGAGCAATCGCTGGACGTTCGCAATTTCGGTGTTGAGCTCTGGCCAGATTGAGCAGGAGAGGCTGTGTATGTTGGAAGTTTTAGTAGGCTAAACAAGTTCAGAGCCCAAGTGTTTGTGGTTCCTTTGAGACGTTACCAGTGGGAGATGAGGACCAGCAAGAGCTTTCAGGGCTGGCACCTTTAGTGTAGGAGCAATCCTTGGACGTTCGCAATTTCGGTGTTGAGCTCTGGCCAGATTGAGCAGGAGAGGCTGTGTACGTTGGAAGTTTTAGTAGTCTAAACAAGTTCAGAGGCCAAGTGTTTGTGGTTCGTTTGAGAGGTTACCAGTGGGAGATGAGGACCAGCAAGAGCTTTCAGGGCTGGCACCTTTAGTGTAGGAGCAATCCTTGGACGTTCGCAATGTCGGTGTTGAGCTCTGGCCAGATTGAGCAGGAGAGGCTGTGTACGTTGGAAGTTTTAGTAGGCTAAACAAGTTCAGAGCCCAAGTGTTTGTGGTTCGTTTGAGAGGTTACCAGTGGGAGATGAGGACCAGCAAGAGCTTTCAGGGCTGGCACCTTTAGTGTAGGAGCAATCGCTGGACGTTCGCAATTTCGGAGTTGAGCTCTGGCCAGATTGAGCAGGAGAGGCTGTGTACGTTGGAAGTTTTAGTAGGCTAAACAAGTTCAGAGGCCAAGTGTTTGTGGTTCGTTTGAGAGGTTACCAGTGGGAGATGAGGACCAGCAAGAGCTTTCAGGGCTGGCACCTTTAGTGTAGGAGCAATCCCTGGACGTTCGCAATGTCGGTGTTGAGCTCTGGCCAGATTGAGCAGGAGAGGCTGTGTACGTTGGAAGTTTTAGTAGGCTAAACAAGTTCAGAGCCCAAGTGTTTGTGGTTCGTTTGAGAGGTTACCAGTGGGAGATGAGGACCAGCAAGAGCTTTCAGGGCTGGCACCTTTAGTGTAGGAGCAATCGCTGGACGTTCGCAATGTCGGTGTTGAGCTCTGGCCAGATTGAGCAGGAGAGGCTGTGTACATTGGAAGTTTTAGTAGGCTAAACAAGTTCAGAGGCCAAGTGTTTGTGGTTCGTTTGAGAGGTTACCAGTGGGA
Source organism: Gavia stellata (assembly GCF_030936135.1). NCBI lineage: Eukaryota > Metazoa > Chordata > Aves > Gaviiformes > Gaviidae > Gavia > Gavia stellata. The sequence continues at coordinate 19,798 of NW_026776509.1, forward strand.
GATGAGGACCAGCAAGAGCTTTCAGGGCTGGCACCTTTAGTGTAGGAGCAATCGCTGGACGTTCGCAATTTCGGTGTTGAGCTCTGGCCAGATTGAGCAGGAGAGGCTGTGTATGTTGGAAGTTTTAGTAGGCTAAACAAGTTCAGAGCCCAAGTGTTTGTGGTTCGTTTGAGAGGTAACAGTGGGAGATGAGGACCAGCAAGAGCTTTCAGGGCTGGCACCTTTAGTGTAGGAGCAATCCCTGGACGTTCGCAATTTCGGAGTTGAGCTCTGGCCAGATTGAGCAGGAGAGGCTGTGTACGTTGGAAGTTTTAGTAGGCTAAACAAGTTCAGAGCCCAAGTGTTTGTGGTTCGTTTGAGAGGTTACCAGTGGGAGATGAGGACCAGCAAGAGCTTTCAGGGCTGGCACCTTTAGTGTAGGAGCAATCGCTGGACGTTCGCAATTTCGGTGTTGAGCTCTGGCCAGATTGAGCAGGAGAGGCTGTGTACGTTGGAAGTTTTAGTAGGCTAAACAAGTTCAGAGGCCAAGTGTTTGTGGTTCGTTTGAGAGGTTACCAGTGGGAGATGAGGACCAGCAAGAGCTTTCAGGGCTGGCACCTTTAGTGTAGGAGCAATCGCTGGACGTTCGCAATTTCGGTGTTGAGCTCTGGCCAGATTGAGCAGGAGAGGCTGTGTACGTTGGAAGTTTTAGTAGGCTAAACAAGTTCAGAGCCCAAGTGTTTGTGGTTCGTTTGAGAGGTTACCAGTGAGAGATGAGGACCAGCAAGAGCTTTCAGGGCTGGCACCTTTAGTGTAGGAGCAATCCCTGGACGTTCGCAATTTCGGTGTTGAGCTCTGGCCAGATTGAGCAGGAGAGGCTGTGTACGTTGGAAGTTTTAGTAGGCTAAACAAGTTCAGAGCCCAAGTGTTTGTGGTTCGTTTGAGAGGTTACCAGTGGGAGATGAGGACCAGCAACAGCTTTCAGGGCCGGCACCTTTAGTGTAGGAGCAATCCTTGGACGTTCGCAATTTCGGTGTTGAGCTCTGGCCAGATTGAGCAGGAGAGGCTGTGTACGTTGGAAGTTTTAGTAGGCTAAACAAGTTCAGAGGCCAAGTGTTTGTGGTTCGTTTGAGAGGTTACCAGTGGGAGAGGAGGACCAGCAAGAGCTTTCAGGGCTGGCACCTTTAGTGTAGGAGCAATCGCTGGACGTTCGCAATGTCGGTCTTGAGCTCTGGCCAGATTGAGCAGGAGAGGCTGTGTACGTTGGAAGTTTTAGTAGGCTAAACAAGTTCAGAGCCCAAGTGTTTGTGGTTCGTTTGAGAGGTTACCAGTGGGAGATGAGGACCAGCAAGAGCTTTCAGGGCTGGCACCTTTAGTGTAGGAGCAATCGCTGGACGTTCGCAATGTCGGTGTTGAGCTCTGGCCAGATTGAGCAGGAGAGGCTGTGTACGTTGGAAGTTTTAGTAGGCTAAACAAGTTCAGAGGCCAAGTGTTTGTGGTTCGTTTGAGAGGTTACCAGTGGGAGATGCGGACCAGCAAGAGCTTTCAGGGCTGGCACCTTTAGTGTAGGAGCAATCCTTGGACGTTCGCAATTTCGGTGTTGAATTTTGGCAAATTGAGCAGGAGAGGCTGTGTACGTTGGAAGTTTTAGTAGGCTAAAGAAGTTCAGAGCCCAAGTGTTTGTGGTTCGTTTGAGAGGTTACCAGTGGGAGATGAGGACCAGCAAGAGCTTTCAGGGCTGGCACCTTTAGTGTAGGAGCAATCGCTGGACGTTCGCAATTTCTGTGTTGAGCTCTGGCCAGATTGAGCAGGAGAGGCTGTGTACGTTGGAAGTTTTAGTAGGCTAAACAAGTTCAGAGCCCAAGTGTTTGTGGTTCGTTTGAGAGGTTACCAGTGGGAGATGAGGACCAGCAAGAGCTTTCAGGGCTGGCACCTTTAGTGTAGGAGCAATCCTGGACGTTCGCAATTTCGGAGTTGAGCTCTGGCCAGATTGAGCAGGAGAGGCTGTGTACGTTGGAAGTTTTAGTAGGCTAAACAAGTTCAGAGGCCAAGTGTTTGTGGTTCGTTTGAGAGGTTACCAGTGGGAGATGAGGACCAGCAAGAGCTTTCAGGGCTGGCACCTTTAGTGTAGGAGCAATCCCTGGACGTTCGCAATGTCGGTGTTGAGCTCTGGCCAGATTGAGCAGGAGAGGCTGTGTATGTTGGAAGTTTTAGTAGGCTAAACAAGTTCAGAGGCCAAGTGTTTGTGGTTCGTTTGAGAGGTTACCAGTGGGAGATGAGGACCAGCAAGAGCTTTCAGGGCTGGCACCTTTAGTGTAGGAGCAATCCTTGGACGTTCGCAATTTCGGTGTTGAATTTTGGCAAATTGAGCAGGAGAGGCTGTGTACGTTGGAAGTTTTAGTAGGCTAAACAAGTTCAGAGCCCAAGTGTTTGTGGTTCGTTTGAGAGGTTACCAGTGGGAGATGAGGACCAGCAAGAGCTTTCAGGGCTGGCACCTTTAGTGTAGGAGCAATCGCTGGACGTTCGCAATTTCGGTGTTGAGCTGTGGCCAGATTGAGCAGGAGAGGCTGTGTACGTTGGAAGTTTTAGTAGGCTAAACAAGTTCAGAGCCCAAGTGTTTGTGGTTCGTTTGAGAGGTTACCAGTGGGAGATGAGGACCAGCAAGAGCTTTCAGGGCTGGCACCTTTAGTGTAGGAGCAATCGCTGGACGTTCGCAATGTCGGTGTTGAGCTCTGGCCAGATTGAGCAGGAGAGGCTGTGTACGTTGGAAGTTTTAGTAGGCTAAACAAGTTCAGAGCCCAAGTGTTTGTGGTTCCTTTGAGAGGTTACCAGTGGGAGATGAGGACCAGCAAGAGCTTTCAGGGCTGGCACCTTTAGTGTAGGAGCAATCCCTGGACGTTCGCAATTTCGGTGTTGAGCTCTGGCCAGATTGAGCAGGAGAGGCTGTGTACGTTGGAAGTTTTAGTAGGCTAAACAAGTTCAGAGGCCAAGTGTTTGTGGTTCGTTTGAGAGGTTACCAGTGGGAGATGAGGACCAGCAAGAGCTTTCAGGGCTGGCACCTTTAGTGTAGGAGCAATCCTTGGACGTTCGCAATGTCGGTGTTGAGCTCTGGCCAGATTGAGCAGGAGAGGCTGTGTACGTTGGAAGTTTTAGTAGGCTAAACAAGTTCAGAGCCCAAGTGTTTGTGGTTCGTTTGAGAGGTTACCAGTGGGAGATGAGGACCAGCAAGAGCTTTCAGGGCTGGCACCTTTAGTGTAGGAGCAATCCCTGGACGTTCGCAATTTCGGAGTTGAGCTCTGGCCAGATTGAGCAGGAGAGGCTGTGTACGTTGGAAGTTTTAGTAGGCTAAACAAGTTCAGAGCCCAAGTGATTGTGGTTCGTTTGAGAGGTTACCAGTGGGAGATGAGGACCAGCAAGAGCTTTCAGGGCTGGCACCTTTAGTGTAGGAGCAATCCCTGGACGTTCGCAATTTCGGAGTTGAATTTTGGCAAATTGAGGAGGAGAGGCTGTGTACGTTGGAAGTTTTAGTAGGCTAAAAGAAGTTCAGAGCCCAAGTGTTTGTGGTTCCTTTGAGAGGTTACCAGTGGGAGATGAGGACCAGCAAGAGCTTTCAGGGCTGGCACCTTTAGTGTAGGAGCAATCCTTGGACGTTCGCAATTTTGGTGTTGAGCTCTGGCCAGATTGAGCAGGAGAGGCTGTGTACGTTGGAAGTTTTAGTAGGCTAAACAAGTTCAGAGCCCAAGTGTTTGTGGTTCCTTTGAGAGGTTACCAGTGGGAGATGAGGACCAGCAAGAGCTTTCAGGGCTGGCACCTTTAGTGTAGGAGCAATCCTTGGACGTTCGCAATTTCGGTGTTGAGCTCTGGCCAGATTGAGCAGGAGAGGCTGTGTACGTTGGAAGTTTTAGTAGGCTAAACAAGTTCAGAGCCCAAGTGTTTGTGGTTCGTTTGAGAGGTTACCAGTGGGAGATGAGGACCAGCAAGAGCTTTCAGGGCTGGCACCTTTAGTGTAGGAGCAATCCTTGGACGTTCGCAATGTCGGTGTTGAGCTCTGGCCAGATTGAGCAGGAGAGGCTGTGTACGTTGGAAGTTTTAGTAGGCTAAACAAGTTCAGAGCCCAAGTGTTTGTGGTTCCTTTGAGAGGTTACCAGTGGGAGATGAGGACCAGCAAGAGCTTTCAGGGCTGGCACCTTTAGTGTAGGAGCAATCCCTGGACGTTCGCAATTTCGGAGTTGAGCTCTGGCCAGATTGAGCAGGAGAGGCTGTATACGTTGGAAGTTTTAGTAGGCTAAACAAGTTCAGAGCCCAAGTGTTTGTGGTTCCTTTGAGAGGTTACCAGTGGGAGATGAGGACCAGCAAGAGCTTTCAGGGCTGGCACCTTTAGTGTAGGAGCAATCCCTGGACGTTCGCAATTTCGGTGTTGAGCTCTGGCCAGATTGAGCAGGAGAGGCTGTGTACGTTGGAAGTTTTAGTAGGCTAAACAAGTTCAGAGCCCAAGTGTTTGTGGTTCGTTTGAGAGGTTACCAGTGGGAGATGAGGACCAGCAAGAGCTTTCAGGGCTGGCACCTTTAGTGTAGGAGCAATCCTTGGACGTTCGCAATGTCGGTGTTGAGCTCTGGCCAGATTGAGCAGGAGAGGCTGTGTATGTTGGAAGTTTTAGTAGGCTAAACAAGTTCAGAGGCCAAGTGTTTGTGGTTCGTTTGAGAGGTTACCAGTGGGAGATGAGGACCAGCAAGAGCTTTCAGGGCTGGCACCTTTAGTGTAGGAGCAATCCTTGGACGTTCGCAATTTCGGTGTTGAGCTCTGGCCAGATTGAGCAGGAGAGGCTGTGTACGTTGGAAGTTTTAGTAGGCTAAACAAGTTCAGAGCCCAAGTGTTTGTGGTTCGTTTGAGAGGTTACCAGTGGGAGATGAGGACCAGCAAGAGCTTTCAGGGCTGGCACCTTTAGTGTAGGAGCAATCCCTGGACGTTCGCAATTTCGGAGTTGAATTTTGGCAAATTGAGCAGGAGAGGCTGTGTACGTTGGAAGTTTTAGTAGGCTAAACAAGTTCAGAGCCTAAGTGTTTGTGGTTCGTTTGAGAGGTTACCAGTGGGAGATGAGGACCAGCAAGAGCTTTCAGGGCTGGCACCTTTAGTGTAGGAGCAATCCCTGGACGTTCGCAATTTCGGTGTTGAGCTCTGGCCAGATTGAGCAGGAGAGGCTGTGTACGTTGGAAGTTTTAGTAGGCTAAACAAGTTCAGAGCCCAAGTGTTTGTGGTTCGTTTGAGAGGTTACCAGTGGGAGATGAGGACCAGCAAGAGCTTTCAGGGCCGGCACCTTCAGTGTAGGAGCAATCCTTGGACGTTCGCAATTTCGGTGTGGAGCTCTGGCCAGATTGAGCAGGAGAGGCTGTGTACGTTGGAAGTTTTAGTAGGCTAAACAAGTTCAGAGCCCAAGTGTTTGTGGTTCGTTTGAGAGGTTACCAGTGGGAGATGAGGACCAGCAAGAGCTTTCAGGGCTGGCACCTTTAGTGTAGGAGCAATCGCTGGACGTTCGCAATTTCGGTGTGGAGCTCTGGCCAGATTGAGCAGGAGAGGCTGTGTACGTTGGAAGTTTTAGTAGGCTAAACAAGTTCAGAGCCCAAGTGTTTGTGGTTCGTTTGAGAGGTTACCAGTGGGAGATGAGGACCAGCAAGAGCTTTCAGGGCTGGCACCTTTAGTGTAGGAGCAATCGCTGGACGTTCGCAATTTCGGTGTTGAGCTCTGGCCAGATTGAGCAGGAGAGGCTGTGTACGTTGGAAGTTTTAGTAGGCTAAACAAGTTCAGAGGCCAAGTGTTTGTGGTTCGTTTGAGAGGTTACCAGTGGGAGATGAGGACCAGCAAGAGCTTTCAGGGCTGGCACCTTTAGTGTAGGAGCAATCGCTGGACGTTCGCAATGTCGGTGTTGAGCTCTGGCCAGATTGAGCAGGAGAGGCTGTGTACGTTGGAAGTTTTAGTAGGCTAAACAAGTTCAGAGGCCAAGTGTTTGTGGTTCGTTTGAGAGGTTACCAGTGGGAGATGAGGACCAGCAAGAGCTTTCAGGGCTGGCACCTTTAGTGTAGGAGCAATCGCTGGACGTTCGCAATGTCGGTGTTGAGCTCTGGCCAGATTGAGCAGGAGAGGCTGTGTACGTTGGAAGTTTTAGTAGGCTAAACAAGTTCAGAGGCCAAGTGTTTGTGGTTCGTTTGAGAGGTTACCAGTGGGAGATGAGGACCAGCAAGAGCTTTCAGGGCTGGCACCTTTAGTGTAGGAGCAATCCCTGGACGTTCGCAATGTCGGTGTTGAGCTCTGGCCAGATTGAGCAGGAGAGGCTGTGTACGTTGGAAGTTTTAGTAGGCTAAACAAGTTCAGAGGCCAAGTGTTTGTGGTTCGTTTGAGAGGTTACCAGTGGGAGATGAGGACCAGCAAGAGCTTTCAGGGCTGGCACCTTTAGTGTAGGAGCAATCGCTGGACGTTCGCAATGTCGGTGTTGAGCTCTGGCCAGATTGAGCAGGAGAGGCTGTGTACGTTGGAAGTTTTAGTAGGCTAAACAAGTTCAGAGCCCAAGTGTTTGTGGTTCGTTTGAGAGGTTACCAGTGGGAGATGAGGACCAGCAAGAGCTTTCAGGGCTGGCACCTTTAGTGTAGGAGCAATCCTTGGACGTTCGCAATTTCGGTGTTGAGCTCTGGCCAGATTGAGCAGGAGAGGCTGTGTACGTTGGAAGTTTTAGTAGGCTAAACAAGTTCAGAGGCCAAGTGTTTGTGGTTCGTTTGAGAGGTTACCAGTGGGAGATGAGGACCAGCAAGAGCTTTCAGGGCTGGCACCTTTAGTGTAGGAGCAATCCCTGGACGTTCGCAATTTCGGAGTTGAATTTTGGCAAATTGAGCAGGAGAGGCTGTGTACGTTGGAAGTTTTAGTAGGCTAAACAAGTTCAGAGAGCCAAGTGTTTGTGGTTCGTTTGAGAGGTTACCAGTGGGAGATGAGGACCAGCAAGAGCTTTCAGGGCCGGCACCTTTAGTGTAGGAGCAATCGCTGGACGTTCGCAATTTCGTTGTTGAGCTCTGGCCAGATTGAGCAGGAGAGGCTGTGTACGTTGGAAGTTTTAGTAGGCTAAACAAGTTCAGAGGCCAAGTGTTTGTGGTTCGTTTGAGAGGTTACCAGTGGGAGATGAGGACCAGCAAGAGCTTTCAGGGCTGGCACCTTTAGTGTAGGAGCAATCGCTGGACGTTCGCAATGTCGGTGTTGAGCTCTGGCCAGATTGAGCAGGAGAGGCTGTGTACGTTGGAAGTTTTAGTAGGCTAAACAAGTTCAGAGGCCAAGTGTTTGTGGTTCGTTTGAGAGGTTACCAGTGGGAGATGAGGACCAGCAAGAGCTTTCAGGGCTGGCACCTTTAGTGTAGGAGCAATCGCTGGACGTTCGCAGTTTCGGAGTTGAGCTCTGGCCAGATTGAGCAGGAGAGGCTGTGTACGTTGGAAGTTTTAGTAGGCTAAACAAGTTCAGAGGCAAGTGTTTGTGGTTCGTTTGAGAGGTTACCAGTGGGAGATGAGGACCAGCAAGAGCTTTCAGGGCCGGCACCTTTAGTGTAGGAGCAATCCTTGGACGTTCGCAATTTCGGTGTGGAGCTCTGGCCAGATTGAGCAGGAGAGGCTGTGTACGTTGGAAGTTTTAGTAGGCTAAACAAGTTCAGAGGCCAAGTGTTTGTGGTTCCTTTGAGAGGTTACCAGTGGGAGATGAGGACCAGCAAGAGCTTTCAGGGCTGGCACCTTTAGTGTAGGAGCAATCCTTGGACAGTTCGCAATTTCGGTGTGGAGCTCTGGCCAGATTGAGCAGGAGAGGCTGTGTACGTTGGAAGTTTTAGTAGGCTAAACAAGTTCAGAGCCCAAGTGTTTGTGGTTCGTTTGAGAGGTTACCAGGGGGAGATGAGGACCAGCAAGAGCTTTCAGGGCTGGCACCTTTAGTGTAGGAGCAATCGCTGGACGTTCGCAATGTCGGTGTTGAGCTCTGGCCAGATTGAGCAGGAGAGGCTGTGTACGTTGGAAGTTTTAGTAGGCTAAACAAGTTCAGAGCCCAAGTGTTTGTGGTTCGTTTGAGAGGTTACCAGTGGGAGATGAGGACCAGCAAGAGCTTTCAGGGCTGGCACCTTTAGTGTAGGAGCAATCGCTGGACGTTCGCAATGTCGGTGTTGAGCTCTGGCCAGATTGAGCAGGAGAGGCTGTGTACGTTGGAAGTTTTAGTAGGCTAAACAAGTTCAGAGGCCAAGTGTTTGTGGTTCGTTTGAGAGGTTACCAGTGGGAGATGAGGACCAGCAAGAGCTTTCAGGGCTGGCACCTTTAGTGTAGGAGCAATCGCTGGACGTTCGCAATGTCGGTGTTGAGCTCTGGCCAGATTGAGCAGGAGAGGCTGTGTACGTTGGAAGTTTTAGTAGGCTAAACAAGTTCAAAGCCCAAGTGTTTGTGGTTCGTTTGAGAGGTTACCAGTGGGAGATGAGGACCAGCAAGAGCTTTCAGGGCTGGCACCTTTAGTGTAGGAGCAATCCCTGGACGTTCGCAATTTCGGAGTTGAGCTCTGGCCAGATTGAGCAGGAGAGGCTGTGTACGTTGGAAGTTTTAGTAGGCTAAACAAGTTCAGAGGCCAAGTGTTTGTGGTTCGTTTGAGAGGTTACCAGTGGGAGATGAGGACCAGCAAGAGCTTTCAGGGCTGGCACCTTTAGTGTAGGAGCAATCCCTGGACGTTCGCAATTTCGGAGTTGAATTTTGGCAAATTGAGCAGGAGAGGCTGTGTACGTTGGAAGTTTTAGTAGGCTAAACAAGTTCAGAGCCCAAGTGTTTGTGGTTCGTTTGAGAGGTTACCAGTGGGAGATGAGGACCAGCAAGAGCTTTCAGGGCCGGCACCTTTAGTGTAGGAGCAATCCTTGGACGTTCGCAATTTCGTTGTTGAGCTCTGGCCAGATTGAGCAGGAGAGGCTGTGTACGTTGGAAGTTTTAGTAGGCTAAACAAGTTCAGAGGCCAAGTGTTTGTGGTTCGTTTGAGAGGTTACCAGTGGGAGATGAGGACCAGCAAGAGCTTTCAGGGCTGGCACCTTTAGTGTAGGAGCAATCCTTGGACGTTCGCGATTTCGGTGTTGAGCTCTGGCCAGATTGAGCAGGAGAGGCTGTGTATGTTGGAAGTTTTAGTAGGCTAAACAAGTTCAGAGGCCAAGTGTTTGTGGTTCGTTTGAGAGGTTACCAGTGGGAGATGAGGACCAGCAAGAGATTTCAGGGCTGGCACCTTTAGTGTAGGAGCAATCCTTGGACGTTCGCAATTTCGGTGTTGAGCTCTGGCCAGATTGAGCAGGAGAGGCTGTGTACTGTTGGAAGTTTTAGTAGGCTAAACAAGTTCAGAGCCCAAGTGTTTGTGGTTCGTTTGAGAGGTTACCAGTGGGAGATGAGGACCAGCAAGAGCTTTCAGGGCTGGCACCTTTAGTGTAGGAGCAATCGCTGGACGTTCGCAATGTCGGTGTTGAGCTCTGGCCAGATTGAGCAGGAGAGGCTGTGTACGTTGGAAGTTTTAGTAGGCTAAACAAGTTCAGAGGCCAAGTGTTTGTGGTTCGTTTGAGAGGTTACCAGTGGGAGATGAGGACCAGCAAGAGCTTTCAGGGCTGGCACCTTTAGTGTAGGAGCAATCCTTGGACGTTCGCAATCTTCGGTGTTGAGCTCTGGCCAGATTGAGCAGGAGAGGCTGTGTACGTTGGAAGTTTTAGTAGGCTAAACAAGTTCAGAGCCCAAGTGTTTGTGGTTCGTTTGAGAGGTTACCAGTGGGAGATGAGGACCAGCAAGAGCTTTCAGGGCCGGCACCTTTAGTGTAGGAGCAATCGCTGGACGTTCGCAATTTCGGTGTGGAGCTCTGGCCAGATTGAGCAGGAGAGGCTGTGTACGTTGGAAGTTTTAGTAGGCTAAACAAGTTCAGAGCCCAAGTGTTTGTGGTTCGTTTGAGAGGTTACCAGTGGGAGATGAGGACCAGCAAGAGCTTTCAGGGCCGGCACCTTTAGTGTAGGAGCAATCGCTGGACGTTCGCAATGTCGGTGTTGAGCTCTGGCCAGATTGAGCAGGAGAGGCTGTGTACGTTGGAAGTTTTAGTAGGCTAAACAAGTTCAGAGGCCAAGTGTTTGTGGTTCGTTTGAGAGGTTACCAGTGGGAGATGAGGACCAGCAAGAGCTTTCAGGGCTGGCACCTTTAGTGTAGGAGCAATCGCTGGACGTTCGCAATTTCGGTGTTGAGCTCTGGCCAGATTGAGCAGGAGAGGCTGTGTACGTTGGAAGTTTTAGTAGGCTAAACAAGTTCAGAGGCCAAGTGTTTGTGGTTCGTTTGAGAGGTTACCAGTGGGAGATGAGGACCAGCAAGAGCTTTCAGGGCTGGCACCTTTAGTGTAGGAGCAATCGCTGGACGTTCGCAGTTTCGGAGTTGAGCTCTGGCCAGATTGAGCAGGAGAGGCTGTGTACGTTGGAAGTTTTAGTAGGCTAAACAATCAGAGGCCAAGTGTTTGTGGTTCGTTTGAGAGGTTACCAGTGGGAGATGAGGACCAGCAAGAGCTTTCAGGGCCGGCACCTTTAGTGTAGGAGCAATCCTTGGACGTTCGCAATTTCGGTGTGGAGCTCTGGCCAGATTGAGCAGGAGAGGCTGTGTACGTTGGAAGTTTTAGTAGGCTAAACAAGTTCAGAGGCCAAGTGTTTGTGGTTCCTTTGAGAGGTTACCAGTGGGAGATGAGGACCAGCAAGAGCTTTCAGGGCTGGCACCTTTAGTGTAGGAGCAATCCTTGGACGTTCGCAATTTCGGTGTGGAGCTCTGGCCAGATTGAGCAGGAGAGGCTGTGTACGTTGGAAGTTTTAGTAGGCTAAACAAGTTCAGAGCCCAAGTGTTTGTGGTTCGTTTGAGAGGTTACCAGGGGGAGATGAGGACCAGCAAGAGCTTTCAGGGCTGGCACCTTTAGTGTAGGAGCAATCGCTGGACGTTCGCAATGTCGGTGTTGAGCTCTGGCCAGATTGAGCAGGAGAGGCTGTGTACGTTGGAAGTTTTAGTAGGCTAAACAAGTTCAGAGCCCAAGTGTTTGTGGTTCGTTTGAGAGGTTACCAGTGGGAGATGAGGACCAGCAAGAGCTTTCAGGGCTGGCACCTTTAGTGTAGGAGCAATCGCTGGACGTTCGCAATGTCGGTGTTGAGCTCTGGCCAGATTGAGCAGGAGAGGCTGTGTACGTTGGAAGTTTTAGTAGGCTAAACAAGTTCAGAGGCCAAGTGTTTGTGGTTCGTTTGAGAGGTTACCAGTGGGAGATGAGGACCAGCAAGAGCTTTCAGGGCTGGCACCTTTAGTGTAGGAGCAATCGCTGGACGTTCGCAATGTCGGTGTTGAGCTCTGGCCAGATTGAGCAGGAGAGGCTGTGTACGTTGGAAGTTTTAGTAGGCTAAACAAGTTCAGAGGCCAAGTGTTTGTGGTTCGTTTGAGAGGTTACCAGTGGGAGATGAGGACCAGCAAGAGCTTTCAGGGCTGGCACCTTTAGTGTAGGAGCAATCCCTGGACGTTCGCAATTTCGGAGTTGAGCTCTGGCCAGATTGAGCAGGAGAGGCTGTGTACGTTGGAAGTTTTAGTAGGCTAAACAAGTTCAGAGCCCAAGTGTTTGTGGTTCGTTTGAGAGGTTACCAGTGGGAGATGAGGACCAGCAAGAGCTTTCAGGGCTGGCACCTTTAGTGTAGGAGCAATCGCTGGACGTTCGCAATGTCGGTGTTGAGCTCTGGCCAGATTGAGCAGGAGAGGCTGTGTACGTTGGAAGTTTTAGTAGGCTAAACAAGTTCAGAGGCCAAGTGTTTGTGGTTCGTTTGAGAGGTTACCAGTGGGAGATGAGGACCAGCAAGAGCTTTCAGGGCTGGCACCTTTAGTGTAGGAGCAATCCTTGGACGTTCGCAATTTCGGTGTTGAGCTCTGGCCAGATTGAGCAGGAGAGGCTGTGTACGTTGGAAGTTTTAGTAGGCTAAACAAGTTCAGAGCCCAAGTGTTTGTGGTTCGTTTGAGAGGTTACCAGTGGGAGATGAGGACCAGCAAGAGCTTTCAGGGCTGGCACCTTTAGTGTAGGAGCAATCCCTGGACGTTCGCAATTTCGGAGTTGAATTTTGGCAAATTGAGCAGGAGAGGCTGTGTACGTTGGAAGTTTTAGTAGGCTAAAGAAGTTCAGAGCCTAAGTGTTTGTGGTTCGTTTGAGAGGTTACCAGTGGGAGATGAGGACCAGCAAGAGCTTTCAGGGCTGGCACCTTTAGTGTAGGAGCAATCCCTGGACGTTCGCAATTTCGGTGTTGAGCTCTGGCCAGATTGAGCAGGAGAGGCTGTGTACGTTGGAAGTTTTAGTAGGCTAAACAAGTTCAGAGCCCAAGTGTTTGTGGTTCGTTTGAGAGGTTACCAGTGGGAGATGAGGACCAGCAAGAGCTTTCAGGGCCGGCACCTTTAGTGTAGGAGCAATCCTTGGACGTTCGCAATTTCGTTGTTGAGCTCTGGGCAGATTGAGCAGGAGAGGCTGTGTACGTTGGAAGTTTTAGTAGGCTAAACAAGTTCAGAGCCCAAGTGTTTGTGGTTCGTTTGAGAGGTTACCAGTGGGAGATGAGGACCAGCAAGAGCTTTCAGGGCTGGCACCTTTAGTGTAGGAGCAATCCTTGGACGTTCGCGATTTCGGTGTTGAGCTCTGGCCAGATTGAGCAGGAGAGGCTGTGTACGTTGGAAGTTTTAGTAGGCTAAACAAGTTCAGAGCCCAAGTGTTTGTGGTTCGTTTGAGAGGTTACCAGTGGGAGATGAGGACCAGCAAGAGCTTTCAGGGCTGGCACCTTTAGTGTAGGAGCAATCCTTGGACGTTCGCAATTTCGGTGTTGAGCTCTGGCCAGATTGAGCAGGAGAGGCTGTGTACGTTGGAAGTTTTAGTAGGCTAAACAAGTTCAGAGGCCAAGTGTTTGTGGTTCGTTTGAGAGGTTACCAGTGGGAGATGAGGACCAGCAAGAGCTTTCAGGGCTGGCACCTTTAGTGTAGGAGCAATCGCTGGACGTTCGCAATGTCGGTGTTGAGCTCTGGCCAGATTGAGCAGGAGAGGCTGTGTACGTTGGAAGTTTTAGTAGGCTAAACAACTTCAGAGCCCAAGTGTTTGTGGTTCGTTTGAGAGGTTACCAGATGGGAGATGAGGACCAGCAAGAGCTTTCAGGGCTGGCACCTTTAGTGTAGGAGCAATCCTTGGACGTTCGCAATTTCGGTGTTGAGCTCTGGCCAGATTGAGCAGGAGAGGCTGTGTACGTTGGAAGTTTTAGTAGGCTAAACAAGTTCAGAGCCCAAGTGTTTGTGGTTCGTTTGAGAGGTTACCAGTGGGAGATGAGGACCAGCAAGAGCTTTCAGGGCCGGCACCTTTAGTGTAGGAGCAATCGCTGGACGTTCGCAATGTCGGTGTTGAGCTCTGGCCAGATTGAGCAGGAGAGGCTGTGTACGTTGGAAGTTTTAGTAGGCTAAACAAGTTCAGAGGCCAAGTGTTTGTGGTTCGTTTGAGAGGTTACCAGTGGGAGATGAGGACCAGCAAGAGCTTTCAGGGCTGGCACCTTTAGTGTAGGAGCAATCCTTGGACGTTCGCAATTTCGGTGTTGAGCTCTGGCCAGATTGAGCAGGAGAGGCTGTGTACGTTGGAAGTTTTAGTAGGCTAAACAAGTTCAGAGCCCAAGTGTTTGTGGTTCGTTTGAGAGGTTACCAGTGGGAGATGAGGACCAGCAAGAGCTTTCAGGGCTGGCACCTTTACTGTAGGAGCAATCCCTGGACGTTCGCAATTTCGGAGTTGAGCTCTGGCCAGATTGAGCAGGAGAGGCTGTGTACGTTGGAAGTTTTAGTAGGCTAAACAAGTTCAGAGCCCAAGTGTTTGTGGTTCGTTTGAGAGGTTACCAGTGGGAGATGAGGACCAGCAAGAGCTTTCAGGGCTGGCACCTTTAGTGTAGGAGCAATCCTTGGACGTTCGCAATTTCGGTGTTGAGCTCTGGCCAGATTGAGCAGGAGAGGCTGTGTATGTTGGAAGTTTTAGTAGGCTAAACAAGTTCAGAGGCCAAGTGTTTGTGGTTCGTTTGAGAGGTTACCAGTGGGAGATGAGGACCAGCAAGAGCTTTCAGGGCTGGCACCTTTAGTGTAGGAGCAATCGCTGGACGTTCGCAATGTCGGTGTTGAGCTCTGGCCAGATTGAGCAGGAGAGGCTGTGTACGTTGGAAGTTTTAGTAGGCTAAACAAGTTCAGAGCCCAAGTGTTTGTGGTTCGTTTGAGAGGTTACCAGTGGGGAGATGAGGACCAGCAAGAGCTTTCAGGGCTGGCACCTTTAGTGTAGGAGCAATCCTTGGACGTTCGCAATTTCGGTGTTGAGCTCTGGCCAGATTGAGCAGGAGAGGCTGTGTACGTTGGAAGTTTTAGTAGGCTAAACAAGTTCAGAGGCCAAGTGTTTGTGGTTCGTTTGAGAGGTTACCAGTGGGAGATGAGGACCAGCAAGAGCTTTCAGGGCCGGCACCTTTAGTGTAGGAGCAATCCTTGGACGTTCGCAATGTCGGTGTTGAGCTCTGGCCAGATTGAGCAGGAGAGGCTGTGTACGTTGGAAGTTTTAGTAGGCTAAACAAGTTCAGAGCCCAAGTGTTTGTGGTTCGTTTGAGAGGTTACCAGTGGGAGATGAGGACCAGCAAGAGCTTTCAGGGCTGGCACCTTTAGTGTAGGAGCAATCCTTGGACGTTCGCAATGTCGGTGTGGAGCTCTGGCCAGATTGAGCAGGAGAGGCTGTGTACGTTGGAAGTTTTAGTAGGCTAAACAAGTTCAGAGGCCAAGTGTTTGTGGTTCGTTTGAGAGGTTACCAGTGGGAGATGAGGACCAGCAAGAGCTTTCAGGGCTGGCACCTTTACTGTAGGAGCAATCCCTGGACGTTCGCAATTTCGGAGTTGAGCTCTGGCCAGATTGAGCAGGAGAGGCTGTGTACGTTGGAAGTTTTAGTAGGCTAAACAAGTTCAGAGCCCAAGTGTTTGTGGTTCGTTTGAGAGGTTACCAGTGGGAGATGAGGACCAGCAAGAGCTTTCAGGGCTGGCACCTTTACTGTAGGAGCAATCGCTGGACGTTCGCAATGTCGGTGTTGAGCTCTGGCCAGATTGAGCAGGAGAGGCTGTGTACGTTGGAAGTTTTAGTAGGCTAAACAAGTTCAAAGCCCAAGTGTTTGTGGTTCGTTTGAGAGGTTACCAGTGGGAGATGAGGACCAGCAAGAGCTTTCAGGGCTGGCACCTTTAGTGTAGGAGCAATCCCTGGACGTTCGCAATTTCGGAGTTGAGCTCTGGGCAGATTGAGCAGGAGAGGCTGTGTACGTTGGAAGTTTTAGTAGGCTAAACAAGTTCAGAGGCCAAGTGTTTGTGGTTCGTTTGAGAGGTTACCAGTGGGAGATGAGGACCAGCAAGAGCTTTCAGGGCTGGCACCTTTAGTGTAGGAGCAATCGCTGGACGTTCGCAATGTCGGTGTTGAGCTCTGGCCAGATTGAGCAGGAGAGGCTGTGTACGTTGGAAGTTTTAGTAGGCTAAACAAGTTCAGAGCCCAAGTGTTTGTGGTTCGTTTGAGACGTTACCAGTGGGAGATGAGGACCAGCAAGAGCTTTCAGGGCTGGCACCTTTAGTGTAGGAGCAATCCCTGGACGTTCGCAATTTCGGTGTTGAGCTCTGGCCAGACTGAGCAGGAGAGGCTGTGTACGTTGGAAGTTTTAGTAGGCTAAACAAGTTCAGAGGCCAAGTGTTTGTGGTTCGTTTGAGAGGTTACCAGTGGGAGATGAGGACCAGCAAGAGCTTTCAGGGCTGGCACCTTTAGTGTAGGAGCAATCCTTGGACGTTCGCAATTTCGGTGTTGAGCTCTGGCCAGATTGAGCAGGAGAGGCTGTGTACGTTGGAAGTTTTAGTAGGCTAAACAAGTTCAGAGGCCAAGTGTTTGTGGTTCGTTTGAGAGGTTACCAGTGGGAGATGAGGACCAGCAAGAGCTTTCAGGGCTGGCACCTTTAGTGTAGGAGCAATCCCTGGACGTTCGCAATTTCGGTGTTGAGCTCTGGCCAGATTGAGCAGGAGAGGCTGTGTACGTTGGAAGTTTTAGTAGGCTAAACAAGTTCAGAGGCCAAGTGTTTGTGGTTCGTTTGAGAGGTTACCAGTGGGAGATGAGGACCAGCAAGAGCTTTCAGGGCTGGCACCTTTAGTGTAGGAGCAATCCTTGGACGTTCGCAATTTCGTTGGTGAATTTTGGCCAGATTGAGCAGGAGAGGCTGTGTACGTTGGAAGTTTTAGTAGGCTAAACAAGTTCAGAGCCCAAGTGTTTGTGGTTCGTTTGATAGGTTACCAGTGGGAGATGAGGACCAGCAAGAGCTTTCAGGGCTGGCACCTTTAGTGTAGGAGCAATCGCTGGACGTTCGCAATGTCGGTGTTGAGCTCTGGCCAGATTGAGCAGGAGAGGCTGTGTACGTTGGAAGTTTTAGTAGGCTAAACAAGTTCAGAGCCCAAGTGTTTGTGGTTCGTTTGAGAGGTTACCAGTGGGAGATGAGGACCAGCAAGAGCTTTCAGGGCTGGCACCTTTAGTGTAGGAGCAATCGCTGGACGTTCGCAATGTCGGTGTTGAGCTCTGGCCAGATTGAGCAGGAGAGGCTGTGTACGTTGGAAGTTTTAGTAGGCTAAACAAGTTCAGAGGCCAAGTGTTTGTGGTTCGTTTGATAGGTTACCAGTGGGAGATGAGGACCAGCAAGAGCTTTCAGGGCTGGCACCTTTAGTGTAGGAGCAATCGCTGGACGTTCGCAATTTCGGTGTTGAGCTCTGGCCAGATTGAGCAGGAGAGGCTGTGTATGTTGGAAGTTTTAGTAGGCTAAACAAGTTCAGAGCCCAAGTGTTTGTGGTTCGTTTGAGAGGTTACCAGTGGGAGATGAGGACCAGCAAGAGCTTTCAGGGCTGGCACCTTTAGTGTAGGAGCAATCCTTGGACGTTCGCAATTTCGGAGTTGAGCTCTGGCCAGATTGAGCAGGAGAGGCTGTGTACGTTGGAAGTTTTAGTAGTCTAAACAAGTTCAGAGGCCAAGTGTTTGTGGTTCTTTTGAGAGGTTACCAGTGGGAGATGAGGACCAGCAAGAGCTTTCAGGGCTGGCACCTTTAGTGTAGGAGCAATCCTTGGACGTTCGCAATTTCGTTGGTGAATTTTGGCCAGATTGAGCAGGAGAGGCTGTGTACGTTGGAAGTTTTAGTAGGCTAAACAAGTTCAGAGGCCAAGTGTTTGTGGTTCGTTTGAGAGGTTACCAGTGGGAGATGAGGACCAGCAAGAGCTTTCAGGGCTGGCACCTTTAGTGTAGGAGCAATCCCTGGACGTTCGCAATTTCGGTGTTGAGCTCTGGCCAGATTGAGCAGGAGAGGCTGTGTACGTTGGAAATTTTAGTAGGCTAAACAAGTTCAGAGCCCAAGTGTTTGTGGTTCGTTTGAGAGGTTACCAGTGGGAGATGAGGACCAGCAAGAGCTTTCAGGGCTGGCACCTTTAGTGTAGGAGCAATCGCTGGACGTTCGCAATGTCGGTGTTGAGCTCTGGCCAGATTGAGCAGGAGAGGCTGTGTACGTTGGAAGCTTTAGTAGGCTAAACAAGTTCAGAGCCCAAGTGTTTGTGGTTCGTTTGAGAGGTTACCAGTGGGAGATGAGGACCAGCAAGAGCTTTCAGGGCTGGCACCTTTAGTGTAGGAGCAATCGCTGGACGTTCACAATGTCGGTGTTGAGCTCTGGCCAGATTGAGCAGGAGAGGCTGTGTACGTTGGAAGTTTTAGTAGGCTAAACAAGTTCAGAGCCCAAGTGTTTGTGGTTCGTTTGAGAGGTTACCAGTGGGAGATGAGGACCAGCAAGAGCTTTCAGGGCTGGCACCTTTAGTGTAGGAGCAATCGCTGGACGTTCGCAATGTCGGTGTTGAGCTCTGGCCAGATTGAGCAGGAGAGGCTGTGTACGTTGGAAGTTTTAGTAGGCTAAACAAGTTCAGAGCCCAAGTGTTTGTGGTTCGTTTGAGAGGTTACCAGTGGGAGATGAGGACCAGCAAGAGCTTTCAGGGCTGGCACCTTTAGTGTAGGAGCAATCGCTGGACGTTCGCAATGTCGGTGTTGAGCTCTGCCAGATTGAGCAGGAGAGGCTGTGTACGTTGGAAGTTTTAGTAGGCTAAACAAGTTCAGAGGCCAAGTGTTTTGTGGTTCGTTTGAGAGGTTACCAGTGGGAGATGAGGACCAGCAAGAGCTTTCAGGGCTGGCACCTTTAGTGTAGGAGCAATCCTTGGACGTTCGCAATGTCGGTGTTGAGCTCTGGCCAGATTGAGCAGGAGAGGCTGTGTACGTTGGAAGTTTTAGTAGGCTAAACAAGTTCAGAGGCCAAGTGTTTGTGGTTCGTTTGAGAGGTTACCAGTGGGAGATGAGGACCAGCAAGAGCTTTCAGGGCTGGCACCTTTAGTGTAGGAGCAATCCCTGGACGTTCGCAATTTCGGAGTTGAGCTCTGGGCAGATTGAGCAGGAGAGGCTGTGTACGTTGGAAGTTTTAGTAGGCTAAACAAGTTCAGAGGCCAAGTGTTTGTGGTTCGTTTGAGAGGTTACCAGTGGGAGATGAGGACCAGCAAGAGCTTTCAGGGCTGGCACCTTTAGTGTAGGAGCAATCGCTGGACGTTCGCAATGTCGGTGTTGAGCTCTGGCCAGATTGAGCAGGAGAGGCTGTGTACGTTGGAAGTTTTAGTAGGCTAAACAAGTTCAGAGCCCAAGTGTTTGTGGTTCGTTTGAGACGTTACCAGTGGGAGATGAGGACCAGCAAGAGCTTTCAGGGCTGGCACCTTTAGTGTAGGAGCAATCCCTGGACGTTCGCAATTTCGGTGTTGAGCTCTGGCCAGACTGAGCAGGAGAAGCTGTGTACGTTGGAAGTTTTAGTAGGCTAAACAAGTTCAGAGGCCAAGTGTTTGTGGTTCGTTTGAGAGGTTACCAGTGGGAGATGAGGACCAGCAAGAGCTTTCAGGGCTGGCACCTTTAGTGTAGGAGCAATCCTTGGACGTTCGCAATTTCGGTGTTGAGCTCTGGCCAGATTGAGCAGGAGAGGCTGTGTACGTTGGAAGTTTTAGTAGGCTAAACAAGTTCAGAGGCCAAGTGTTTGTGGTTCGTTTGAGAGGTTACCAGTGGGAGATGAGGACCAGCAAGAGCTTTCAGGGCTGGCACCTTTAGTGTAGGAGCAATCCTGGACGTTCGCAATTTCGGTGTTGAGCTCTGGCCAGATTGAGCAGGAGAGGCTGTGTACGTTGGAAGTTTTAGTAGGCTAAACAAGTTCAGAGGCCAAGTGTTTGTGGTTCGTTTGAGAGGTTACCAGTGGGAGATGAGGACCAGCAAGAGCTTTCAGGGCTGGCACCTTTAGTGTAGGAGCAATCCTTGGACGTTCGCAATTTCGTTGGTGAATTTTGGCCAGATTGAGCAGGAGAGGCTGTGTACGTTGGAAGTTTTAGTAGGCTAAACAAGTTCAGAGGCCAAGTGTTTGTGGTTCGTTTGATAGGTTACCAGTGGGAGATGAGGACCAGCAAGAGCTTTCAGGGCTGGCACCTTTAGTGTAGGAGCAATCGCTGGACGTTCGCAATGTCGGTGTTGAGCTCTGGCCAGATTGAGCAGGAGAGGCTGTGTACGTTGGAAGTTTTAGTAGGCTAAACAAGTTCAGAGCCCAAGTGTTTGTGGTTCGTTTGAGAGGTTACCAGTGGGAGATGAGGACCAGCAAGAGCTTTCAGGGCTGGCACCTTTAGTGTAGGAGCAATCGCTGGACGTTCGCAATGTCGGTGTTGAGCTCTGGCCAGATTGAGCAGGAGAGGCTGTGTACGTTGGAAGTTTTAGTAGGCTAAACAAGTTCAGAGCCCAAGTGTTTGTGGTTCGTTTGATAGGTTACCAGTGGGAGATGAGGACCAGCAAGAGCTTTCAGGGCTGGCACCTTTAGTGTAGGAGCAATCGCTGGACGTTCGCAATTTCGGTGTTGAGCTCTGGCCAGATTGAGCAGGAGAGGCTGTGTATGTTGGAAGTTTTAGTAGGCTAAACAAGTTCAGAGCCCAAGTGTTTGTGGTTCGTTTGAGAGGTTACCAGTGGGAGATGAGGACCAGCAAGAGCTTTCAGGGCTGGCACCTTTAGTGTAGGAGCAATCCTTGGACGTTCGCAATTTCGGAGTTGAGCTCTGGCCAGATTGAGCAGGAGAGGCTGTGTACGTTGGAAGTTTTAGTAGTCTAAACAAGTTCAGAGGCCAAGTGTTTGTGGTTCTTTTGAGAGGTTACCAGTGGGAGATGAGGACCAGCAAGAGCTTTCAGGGCTGGCACCTTTAGTGTAGGAGCAATCCTTGGACGTTCGCAATTTCGTTGGTGAATTTTGGCCAGATTGAGCAGGAGAGGCTGTGTACGTTGGAAGTTTTAGTAGGCTAAACAAGTTCAGAGGCCAAGTGTTTGTGGTTCGTTTGAGAGGTTACCAGTGGGAGATGAGGACCAGCAAGAGCTTTCAGGGCTGGCACCTTTAGTGTAGGAGCAATCCCTGGACGTTCGCAATTTCGGTGTTGAGCTCTGGCCAGATTGAGCAGGAGAGGCTGTGTACGTTGGAAATTTTAGTAGGCTAAACAAGTTCAGAGCCCAAGTGTTTGTGGTTCGTTTGAGAGGTTACCAGTGGGAGATGAGGACCAGCAAGAGCTTTCAGGGCTGGCACCTTTAGTGTAGGAGCAATCGCTGGACGTTCGCAATGTCGGTGTTTGAGCTCTGGCCAGATTGAGCAGGAGAGGCTGTGTACGTTGGAAGCTTTAGTAGGCTAAACAAGTTCAGAGCCCAAGTGTTTTGTGGTTCGTTTGAGAGGTTACCAGTGGGAGATGAGGACCAGCAAGAGCTTTCAGGGCTGGCACCTTTAGTGTAGGAGCAATCGCTGGGACGTTCACAATGTCGGTGTTGAGGTCTGGCCAGATTGAGCAGGAGAGGCTGTGTACGTTGGAAGTTTTAGTAGGCTAAACAAGTTCAGAGCCCAAGTGTTTGTGGTTCGTTTGAGAGGTTACCAGTGGGAGATGAGGACCAGCAAGAGCTTTCAGGGCTGGCACCTTTAGTGTAGGAGCAATCGCTGGGACGTTCGCAATGTCGGTGTTGAGCTCTGGCCAGATTGAGCAGGAGAGGCTGTGTACGTTGGAAGTTTTAGTAGGCTAAACAAGTTCAGAGCCCAAGTGTTTGTGGTTCGTTTGAGAGGTTACCAGTGGGAGATGAGGACCAGCAAGAGCTTTCAGGGCTGGCACCTTTAGTGTAGGAGCAATCGCTGGACGTTCGCAATGTCGGTGTTGAGCTCTGGCCAGATTGAGCAGGAGAGGCTGTGTACGTTGGAAGTTTTAGTAGGCTAAACAAGTTCAGAGGCCAAGTGTTTGTGGTTCGTTTGAGAGGTTACCAGTGGGAGATGAGGACCAGCAAGAGCTTTCAGGGCTGGCACCTTTAGTGTAGGAGCAATCCTTGGACGTTCGCAATGTCGGTGTTGAGCTCTGGCCAGATTGAGCAGGAGAGGCTGTGTACGTTGGAAGTTTTAGTAGGCTAAACAAGTTCAGAGGCCAAGTGTTTGTGGTTCGTTTGAGAGGTTACCAGTGGGAGATGAGGACCAGCAAGAGCTTTCAGGGCTGGCACCTTTAGTGTAGGAGCAATCGCTGGACGTTCGCAATGTCGGTGTTGAGCTCTGGCCAGATTGAGCAGGAGAGGCTGTGTACGTTGGAAGTTTTAGTAGGCTAAACAAGTTCAGAGCCCAAGTGTTTGTGGTTCGTTTGAGAGGTTACCAGTGGGAGATGAGGACCAGCAAGAGCTTTCAGGGCTGGCACCTTTAGTGTAGGAGCAATCGCTGGACGTTCGCAATGTCGGTGTTGAGCTCTGGCCAGATTGAGCAGGAGAGGCTGTGTACGTTGGAAGTTTTAGTAGGCTAAACAAGTTCAAAGCCCAAGTGTTTGTGGTTCGTTTGAGAGGTTACCAGTGGGAGATGAGGACCAGCAAGAGCTTTCAGGGCTGGCACCTTTAGTGTAGGAGCAATCCCTGGACGTTCGCAATTTCGGAGTTGAGCTCTGGGCAGATTGAGCAGGAGAGGCTGTGTACGTTGGAAGTTTTAGTAGGCTAAACAAGTTCAGAGCCCAAGTGTTTGTGGTTCGTTTGAGAGGTTACCAGTGGGAGATGAGGACCAGCAAGAGCTTTCAGGGCTGGCACCTTTAGTGTAGGAGCAATCGCTGGACGTTCGCAATGTCGGTGTTGAGCTCTGGCCAGATTGAGCAGGAGAGGCTGTGTACGTTGGAAGTTTTAGTGGGCTAAACAAGTTCAGAGCCCAAGTGTTTGTGGTTCGTTTGAGAGGTTACCAGTGGGAGATGAGGACCAGCAAGAGCTTTCAGGGCTGGCACCTTTAGTGTAGGAGCAATCGCTGGACGTTCACAATTTCGGTGTTGAATTTTGGCCAGATTGAGCAGGAGAGGCTGTATAGGTTGGAAGTTTTAGTAGGCTAAACAAGTTCAGAGGCCAAGTGTTTGTGGTTCGTTTGAGAGGTTACCAGTGGGAGATGAGGACCAGCAAGAGCTTTCAGGGCTGGCACCTTTAGTGTAGGATCAATCCCTGGACGTTCACAATGTCGGTGTTGAGCTCTGGCCAGATTGAGCAGGAGAGGCTGTGTACGTTGGAAGTTTTAGTAGGCTAAACAAGTTCAGAGCCCAAGTGTTTGTGGTTCATTTGAGACGTTACCAGTGGGAGATGAGGACCAGCAAGAGCTTTCAGGGCTGGCACCTTTAGTGTAGGAGCAATCCCTGGACGTTCGCAATTTCGGTGTTGAGCTCTGGCCAGACTGAGCAGGAGAGGCTGTGTACGTTGGAAGTTTTAGTAGGCTAAACAAGTTCAGAGGCCAAGTGTTTGTGGTTCGTTTGAGAGGTTACCAGTGGGAGATGAGGACCAGCAAGAGCTTTCAGGGCTGGCACCTTTAGTGTAGGAGCAATCGCTGGACGTTCGCAATTTCGGTGTTGAGCTCTGGCCAGATTGAGCAGGAGAGGCTGTGTACGTTGGAAGTTTTAGTAGGCTAAACAAGTTCAGAGCCCAAGTGTTTGTGGTTCCTTTGAGACGTTACCAGTGGGAGATGAGGACCAGCAAGAGCTTTCAGGGCTGGCACCTTTAGTGTAGGAGCAATCCTTGGACGTTCGCAATTTCGGAGTTGAGCTCTGGCCAGATTGAGCAGGAGAGGCTGTGTACGTTGGAAGTTTTAGTAGGCTAAACAAGTTCAGAGGCCAAGTGTTTGTGGTTCGTTTGAGAGGTTACCAGTGGGAGATGAGGACCAGCAAGAGCTTTCAGGGCTGGCACCTTTAGTGTAGGAGCAATCCTTGGACGTTCGCAATGTCGGTGTTGAGCTCTGGCCAGATTGAGCAGGAGAGGCTGTGTACGTTGGAAAAAAAGTTTTAGTAGTCTAAACAAGTTCAGAGGCCAAGTGTTTGTGGTTCTTTTGAGAGGTTACCAGTGGGAGATGAGGACCAGCAAGAGCTTTCAGGGCTGGCACCTTTAGTGTAGGAGCAATCCCTGGACGTTCGCAATTTCGGTGTTGAGCTCTGGCCAGATTGAGCAGGAGAGGCTGTGTACGTTGGAAGTTTTAGTAGGCTAAACAAGTTCAGAGCCCAAGTGTTTGTGGTTCGTTTGAGAGGTTACCAGTGGGAGATGAGGACCAGCAAGAGCTTTCAGGGCTGGCAGCTTTAGTGTAGGAGCAATCCCTGGACGTTCGCAATGTCGGTGTTGAGCTCTGGCCAGATTGAGCAGGAGAGGCTGTGTACGTTGGAAGTTTTAGTAGGCTAAACAAGTTCAGAGCCCAAGTGTTTGTGGTTCGTTTGAGAGGTTACCAGTGGGAGATGAGGACCAGCAAGAGCTTTCAGGGCTGGCACCTTTAGTGTAGGAGCAATCGCTGGACGTTCGCAATGTCGGTGTTGAGCTCTGGCCAGATTGAGCAGGAGAGGCTGTGTACATTGGAAGTTTTAGTAGGCTAAACAAGTTCAGAGGCCAAGTGTTTGTGGTTCGTTTGAGAGGTTACCAGTGGGAGATGAGGACCAGCAAGAGCTTTCAGGGCTGCCACCTTTAGTGTAGGAGCAATCGCTGGACGTTCGCAATTTCGGTGTTGAGCTCTGGCCAGATTGAGCAGGAGAGGCTGTGTATGTTGGAAGTTTTAGTAGGCTAAACAAGTTCAGAGCCCAAGTGTTTGTGGTTCGTTTGAGAGGTTACCAGTGGGAGATGAGGACCAGCAAGAGCTTTCAGGGCTGGCACCTTTAGTGTAGGAGCAATCGCTGGACGTTCGCAATTTCGGAGTTGAGCTCTGGCCAGATTGAGCAGGAGAGGCTGTGTACGTTGGAAGTTTTAGTAGGCTAAACAAGTTCAGAGCTCAAGTGTTTGTGGTTCGTTTGAGAGGTTACCAGTGGGAGATGAGGACCAGCAAGAGCTTTCAGGGCTGGCACCTTTAGTGTAGGAGCAATCCTTGGACGTTGGCAATTTCGGTGTTGAATTTTGGCCAGATTGAGCAGGAGAGGCTGTGTACGTTGGAAGTTTTAGTAGGCTAAACAAGTTCAGAGCCCAAGTGTTTGTGGTTCGTTTGAGAGGTTACCAGTGGGAGATGAGGACCAGCAAGAGCTTTCAGGGCTGGCACCTTTAGTGTAGGAGCAATCGCTGGACGTTCGCAATGTCGGTGTTGAGCTCTGGCCAGATTGAGCAGGAGAGGCTGTGTACGTTGGAAGTTTTAGTAGGCTAAACAAGTTCAGAGGCCAAGTGTTTGTGGTTCGTTTGAGAGGTTACCAGTGGGAGATGAGACCAGCAAGAGCTTTCAGGGCTGGCACCTTTAGTGTAGGAGCAATCGCTGGACGTTCGCAATTTCGGTGTTGAGCTCTGGCCAGATTGAGCAGGAGAGGCTGTGTACGTTGGAAGTTTTAGTAGGCTAAACAAGTTCAGAGCCCAAGTGTTTGTGGTTCGTTTGAGAGGTTACCAGTGAGAGATGAGGACCAGCAAGAGCTTTCAGGGCTGGCACCTTTAGTGTAGGAGCAATCCCTGGACGTTCGCAATTTCGGTGTTGAGCTCTGGCCAGATTGAGCAGGAGAGGCTGTGTACGTTGGAAGTTTTAGTAGGCTAAACAAGTTCAGAGCCCAAGTGTTTGTGGTTCGTTTGAGAGGTTACCAGTGGGAGATGAGGACCAGCAAGAGCTTTCAGGGCCGGCACCTTTAGTGTAGGAGCAATCCTTGGACGTTCGCAATTTCGGTGTTGAGCTCTGGCCAGATTGAGCAGGAGAGGCTGTGTACGTTGGAAGTTTTAGTAGGCTAAACAAGTTCAGAGGCCAAGTGTTTGTGGTTCGTTTGAGAGGTTACCAGTGGGAGATGAGGACCAGCAAGAGCTTTCAGGGCTGGCACCTTTAGTGTAGGAGCAATCGCTGGACGTTCGCAATGACTTGAGCTCTGGCCAGATTGAGCAGGAGAGGCTGTGTACGTTGGAAGTTTTAGTAGGCTAAACAAGTTCAGAGGCCAAGTGTTTGTGGTTCGTTTGAGAGGTTACCAGTGGGAGATGAGGACCAGCAAGAGCTTTCAGGGCTGGCACCTTTAGTGTAGGAGCAATCGCTGGACGTTCGCAATGTCGGTGTTGAGCTCTGGCCAGATTGAGCAGGAGAGGCTGTGTACGTTGGAAGTTTTAGTAGGCTAAACAAGTTCAGAGGCCAAGTGTTTGTGGTTCGTTTGAGAGGTTACCAGTGGGAGATGCGGACCAGCAAGAGCTTTCAGGGCTGGCACCTTTAGTGTAGGAGCAATCCTTGGACGTTCGCAATTTCGGTGTTGAATTTTGGCAAATTGAGCAGGAGAGGCTGTGTACGTTGGAAGTTTTAGTAGGCTAAAGAAGTTCAGAGCCCAAGTGTTTGTGGTTCGTTTGAGAGGTTACCAGTGGGAGATGAGGACCAGCAAGAGCTTTCAGGGCTGGCACCTTTAGTGTAGGAGCAATCCTTGGACGTTCGCAATTTCGGTGTTGAGCTCTGGCCAGATTGAGCAGGAGAGGCTGTGTACGTTGGAAGTTTTAGTAGGCTAAACAAGTTCAGAGCCCAAGTGTTTGTGGTTCGTTTGAGAGGTTACCAGTGGGAGATGAGGACCAGCAAGAGCTTTCAGGGCTGGCACCTTTAGTGTAGGAGCAATCCCTGGACGTTCGCAATGTCGGAGTTGAGCTCTGGCCAGATTGAGCAGGAGAGGCTGTGTACGTTGGAAGTTTTAGTAGGCTAAACAAGTTCAGAGGCCAAGTGTTTGTGGTTCGTTTGAGAGGTTACCAGTGGGAGATGAGGACCAGCAAGAGCTTTCAGGGCTGGCACCTTTAGTGTAGGAGCAATCCCTGGACGTTCGCAATGTCGGTGTTGAGCTCTGGCCAGATTGAGCAGGAGAGGCTGTGTATGTTGGAAGTTTTAGTAGGCTAAAGAAGTTCAGAGCCCAAGTGTTTGTGGTTCGTTTGAGAGGTTACCAGTGGGAGATGAGGACCAGCAAGAGCTTTCAGGGCTGGCACCTTTAGTGTAGGAGCAATCCTTGGACGTTCGCAATTTCGGTGTTGAGCTCTGGCCAGATTGAGCAGGAGAGGCTGTGTACGTTGGAAGTTTTAGTAGGCTAAACAAGTTCAGAGCCCAAGTGTTTGTGGTTCGTTTGAGAGGTTACCAGTGGGAGATGAGGACCAGCAAGAGCTTTCAGGGCTGGCACCTTTAGTGTAGGAGCAATCCCTGGACGTTCGCAATTTCGGTGTTGAGCTCTGGCCAGATTGAGCAGGAGAGGCTGTGTACGTTGGAAGTTTTAGTAGGCTAAACAAGTTCAGAGCCCAAGTGTTTGTGGTTCGTTTGAGAGGTTACCAGTGGGAGATGAGGACCAGCAAGAGCTTTCAGGGCTGGCACCTTTAGTGTAGGAGCAATCGCTGGACGTTCGCAATGTCGGTGTGGAGCTCTGGCCAGATTGAGCAGGAGAGGCTGTGTACGTTGGAAGTTTTAGTAGGCTAAACAAGTTCAGAGCCCAAGTGTTTGTGGTTCGTTTGAGAGGTTACCAGTGGGAGATGAGGACCAGCAAGAGCTTTCAGGGCTGGCACCTTTAGTGTAGGAGCAATCGCTGGACGTTCGCAATTTCGGTGTTGAGCTCTGGCCAGATTGAGCAGGAGAGGCTGTGTACGTTGGAAGTTTTAGTAGGCTAAACAAGTTCAGAGCCCAAGTGTTTGTGGTTCCTTTGAGAGGTTACCAGTGGGAGATGAGGACCAGCAAGAGCTTTCAGGGCTGGCACCTTTAGTGTAGGAGCAATCCCTGGACGTTCGCAATGTCGGTGTTGAGCTCTGGCCAGATTGAGCAGGAGAGGCTGTGTACGTTGGAAGTTTTAGTAGGCTAAACAAGTTCAGAGCCCAAGTGTTTGTGGTTCGTTTGAGAGGTTACCAGTGGGAGATGAGGACCAGCAAGAGCTTTCAGGGCTGGCACCTTTAGTGTAGGAGCAATCCTTGGACGTTCGCAATGTCGGTGTTGAGCTCTGGCCAGATTGAGCAGGAGAGGCTGTGTACGTTGGAAGTTTTAGTAGGCTAAACAAGTTCAGAGCCCAAGTGTTTGTGGTTCGTTTGAGAGGTTACCAGTGGGAGATGAGGACCAGCAAGAGCTTTCAGGGCTGGCACCTTTAGTGTAGGAGCAATCCCTGGACGTTCGCAATTTCGGAGTTGAGCTCTGGCCAGATTGAGCAGGAGAGGCTGTGTACGTTGGAAGTTTTAGTAGGCTAAACAAGTTCAGAGCCCAAGTGTTTGTGGTTCGTTTGAGAGGTTACCAGTGGGAGATGAGGACCAGCAAGAGCTTTCAGGGCTGGCACCTTTAGTGTAGGAGCAATCCTTGGACGTTCGCAATGTCGGTGTTGAGCTCTGGCCAGATTGAGCAGGAGAGGCTGTGTACGTTGGAAGTTTTAGTAGGCTAAACAAGTTCAGAGGCCAAGTGTTTGTGGTTCGTTTGGAGAGGTTACCAGTGGGAGATGAGGACCAGCAAGAGCTTTCAGGGCTGGCACCTTTAGTGTAGGAGCAATCCTTGGACGTTCGCAATGTCGGTGTTGAGCTCTGGCCAGATTGAGCAGGAGAGGCTGTGTACGTTGGAAGTTTTAGTAGGCTAAACAAGTTCAGAGGCCAAGTGTTTGTGGTTCGTTTGAGAGGTTACCAGTGGGAGATGAGGACCAGCAAGAGCTTTCAGGGCTGGCACCTTTAGTGTAGGAGCAATCCTTGGACGTTCGCAATGTCGGTGTTGAGCTCTGGCCAGATTGAGCAGGAGAGGCTGTGTACGTTGGAAGTTTTAGTAGGCTAAACAAGTTCAGAGCCCAAGTGTTTGTGGTTCCTTTGAGAGGTTACCAGTGGGAGATGAGGACCAGCAAGAGCTTTCAGGGCTGGCACCTTTAGTGTAGGAGCAATCCCTGGACGTTCGCAATTTCGGAGTTGAGCTCTGGCCAGATTGAGCAGGAGAGGCTGTGTACGTTGGAAGTTTTAGTAGGCTAAACAAGTTCAGAGCCCAAGTGTTTGTGGTTCCTTTGAGAGGTTACCAGTGGGAGATGAGGACCAGCAAGAGCTTTCAGGGCTGGCACCTTTAGTGTAGGAGCAATCCCTGGACGTTCGCAATTTCGGTGTTGAGCTCTGGCCAGATTGAGCAGGAGAGGCTGTGTACGTTGGAAGTTTTAGTAGGCTAAACAAGTTCAGAGCCCAAGTGTTTGTGGTTCGTTTGAGAGGTTACCAGTGGGAGATGAGGACCAGCAAGAGCTTTCAGGGCTGGCACCTTTAGTGTAGGAGCAATCCTTGGACGTTCGCAATGTCGGTGTTGAGCTCTGGCCAGATTGAGCAGGAGAGGCTGTGTATGTTGGAAGTTTTAGTAGGCTAAACAAGTTCAGAGGCCAAGTGTTTGTGGTTCGTTTGAGAGGTTACCAGTGGGAGATGAGGACCAGCAAGAGCTTTCAGGGCTGGCACCTTTAGTGTAGGAGCAATCCTTGGACGTTCGCAATTTCGGTGTTGAATTTTGGCAAATTGAGCAGGAGAGGCTGTGTACGTTGGAAGTTTTAGTAGGCTAAACAAGTTCAGAGCCCAAGTGTTTGTGGTTCGTTTGAGCGGTTACCAGTGGGAGATGAGGACCAGCAAGAGCTTTCAGGGCTGGCACCTTTAGTGTAGGAGCAATCCTTGGACGTTCGCAATGTCGGTGTTGAGCTCTGGCCAGATTGAGCAGGAGAGGCTGTGTACGTTGGAAGTTTTAGTAGGCTAAACAAGTTCAGAGCCCAAGTGTTTGTGGTTCGTTTGAGAGGTTACCAGTGGGAGATGAGGACCAGCAAGAGCTTTCAGGGCTGGCACCTTTAGTGTAGGAGCAATCCCTGGACGTTCACAATTTCGGTGTTGAGCTCTGGCCAGATTGAGCAGGAGAGGCTGTGTACGTTGGAAGTTTTAGTAGGCTAAACAAGTTCAGAGCCCAAGTGTTTGTGGTTCGTTTGAGAGGTTACCAGTGGGAGATGAGGACCAGCAAGAGCTTTCAGGGCTGGCACCTTTAGTGTAGGAGCAATCGCTGGACGTTCGCAATGTCGGTGTTGAGCTCTGGCCAGATTGAGCAGGAGAGGCTGTGTACGTTGGAAGTTTTAGTAGGCTAAACAAGTTCAGAGCCCAAGTGTTTGTGGTTCGTTTGAGAGGTTACCAGTGGGAGATGAGGACCAGCAAGAGCTTTCAGGGCTGGCACCTTTAGTGTAGGAGCAATCGCTGGACGTTCGCAATTTCGGTGTTGAGCTCTGGCCAGATTGAGCAGGAGAGGCTGTGTACGTTGGAAGTTTTAGTAGGCTAAACAAGTTCAGAGCCCAAGTGTTTGTGGTTCGTTTGAGAGGTTACCAGTGGGAGATGAGGACCAGCAAGAGCTTTCAGGGCTGGCACCTTTAGTGTAGGAGCAATCCCTGGACGTTCGCAATTTCGGAGTTGAATTTTGGCAAATTGAGCAGGAGAGGCTGTGTACGTTGGAAGTTTTAGTAGGCTAAAGAAGTTCAGAGCCCAAGTGTTTGTGGTTCGTTTGAGAGGTTACCAGTGGGAGATGAGGACCAGCAAGAGCTTTCAGGGCTGGCACCTTCAGTGTAGGAGCAATCGCTGGACGTTCGCAATTTCGGTGTTGAGCTCTGGCCAGATTGAGCAGGAGAGGCTGTGTACGTTGGAAGTTTTAGTAGGCTAAACAAGTTCAGAGCCCAAGTGTTTGTGGTTCCTTTGAGAGGTTACCAGTGGGAGATGAGGACCAGCAAGAGCTTTCAGGGCTGGCACCTTTAGTGTAGGAGCAATCGCTGGACGTTCGCAATTTCGGTGTTGAGCTCTGGCCAGATTGAGCAGGAGAGGCTGTGTACGTTGGAAGTTTTAGTAGGCTAAACAAGTTCAGAGCCCAAGTGTTTGTGGTTCGTTTGAGAGGTTACCAGTGGGAGATGAGGACCAGCAAGAGCTTTCAGGGCTGGCACCTTTAGTGTAGGAGCAATCCTTGGACGTTCGCAATTTCGGAGTTGAGCTCTGGCCAGATTGAGCAGGAGAGGCTGTGTACGTTGGAAGTTTTAGTAGGCTAAACAAGTTCAGAGCCCAAGTGTTTGTGGTTCCTTTGAGAGGTTACCAGTGGGAGATGAGGACCAGCAAGAGCTTTCAGGGCTGGCACCTTTAGTGTAGGAGCAATCCCTGGACGTTCGCAATGTCGGTGTTGAGCTCTGGCCAGATTGAGCAGGAGAGGCTGTGTACGTTGGAAGTTTTAGTAGGCTAAACAAGTTCAGAGCCCAAGTGTTTGTGGTTCCTTTGAGAGGTTACCAGTGGGAGATGAGGACCAGCAAGAGCTTTCAGGGCTGGCACCTTTAGTGTAGGAGCAATCCCTGGACGTTCGCAATTTCGGTGTTGAGCTCTGGCCAGATTGAGCAGGAGAGGCTGTGTACGTTGGAAGTTTTAGTAGGCTAAACAAGTTCAGAGCCCAAGTGTTTGTGGTTCCTTTGAGAGGTTACCAGTGGGAGATGAGGACCAGCAAGAGCTTTCAGGGCTGGCACCTTTAGTGTAGGAGCAATCCTTGGACGTTCGCAATTTCGGAGTTGAGCTCTGGCCAGATTGAGCAGGAGAGGCTGTGTACGTTGGAAGTTTTAGTAGGCTAAACAAGTTCAGAGCCCAAGTGTTTGTGGTTCGTTTGAGAGGTTACCAGTGGGAGATGAGGACCAGCAAGAGCTTTCAGGGCTGGCACCTTTAGTGTAGGAGCAATCCTTGGACGTTCGCAATGTCGGTGTTGAGCTCTGGCCAGATTGAGCAGGAGAGGCTGTGTACGTTGGAAGTTTTAGTAGGCTAAACAAGTTCAGAGCCCAAGTGTTTGTGGTTCGTTTGAGAGGTTACCAGTGGGAGATGAGGACCAGCAAGAGCTTTCAGGGCTGGCACCTTTAGTGTAGGAGCAATCCTTGGACGTTCGCAATTTCGGTGTTGAGCTCTGGCCAGATTGAGCAGGAGAGGCTGTGTACGTTGGAAGTTTTAGTAGGCTAAACAAGTTCAGAGCCCAAGTGTTTGTGGTTCGTTTGAGAGGTTACCAGTGGGAGATGAGGACCAGCAAGAGCTTTCAGGGCTGGCACCTTTAGTGTAGGAGCAATCCCTGGACGTTCGCAATGTCGGTGTTGAGCTCTGGCCAGATTGAGCAGGAGAGGCTGTGTACGTTGGAAGTTTTAGTAGGCTAAACAAGTTCAGAGCCCAAGTGTTTGTGGTTCCTTTGAGAGGTTACCAGTGGGAGATGAGGACCAGCAAGAGCTTTCAGGGCTGGCACCTTTAGTGTAGGAGCAATCCCTGGACA
>NW_026776510.1:0-39522 GCF_030936135.1 Gavia stellata
TAGAGGCTGTGTACGTTGGAAGTTTTAGTAGGCTAAACAAGTTCAGAGCCCAAGTGTTTGTGGTTCGTTTGAGAGGTTACCAGTGGGAGATGAGGACCAGCAAGAGCTTTCAGGGCTGGCACCCTTAGTGTAGGAGCAATCCCTGGACGTTCGCAATGTCGGTGTTGAGCTCTGGCCAGATTGAGCAGGAGAGGCTGTGTACGTTGGAAGTTTTAGTAGGCGAAACAAGTTCAGAGCCCAAGTGTTTGTGGTTCGTTTGAGAGGTTACCAGTGGGAGATGAGGAGCAGCAAGAGCTTTCAGGGCTGGCACCTTTAGTGTAGGAGCAATCCCTGGACGTTCGCAATGTCGGTGTTGAGCTCTGGCCAGATTGAGCAGGAGAGGCTGTGTACGTTGGAAGTTTTAGTAGGCTAAACAAGTTCAGAGCCCAAGTGTTTGTGGTTCGTTTGAGAGGTTACCAGTGGGAGATGAGGACCAGCAAGAGCTTTCAGGGCTGGCACCTTTATTGTAGGAGCAATCGCTGGACGTTCGCAATTTCGGTGTTGAGCTCTGGCCAGATTGAGCAGGAGAGGCTGTGTACGTTGGAAGTTTTAGTAGGCTAAACAAGTTCAGAGCCCAAGTGTTTGTGGTTCGTTTGAGAGGTTACCAGTGGGAGATGAGGACCAGCAAGAGCTTTCAGGGCTGGCACCTTTAGTGTAGGAGCAATCCCTGGACGTTCGCAATGTCGGTGTTGAGCTCTGGCCAGATTGAGCAGGAGAGGCTGTGTACGTTGGAAGTTTTAGTAGGCGAAACAAGTTCAGAGCCCAAGTGTTTGTGGTTCGTTTGAGAGGTTACCAGTGGGAGATGAGGACCAGCAAGAGCTTTCGGGGCTGGCACCTTTAGTGTAGGAGCAATCCCTGGCCGTTCGCAATTTCGGTGTTGAGCTCTGGCCAGATTGAGCAGGAGAGGCTGTGTACGTTGGAAGTTTTAGCAGCTAAACAAGTTCAGAGCCCAAGTGTTTGTGGTTCGTTTGAGAGGTTACCAGTGGGAGATGAGGAGCAGCAAGAGCTTTCAGGGCTGGCACCTTTAGTGTAGGAGCAATCCCTGGACGTTCGCAATGTCGGTGTTGAGCTCTGGCCAGATTGAGCAGGAGAGGCTGTGTACGTTGGAAGTTTTAGTAGGCTAAACAAGTTCAGAGCCCAAGTGTTTGTGGTTCGTTTGAGAGGTTACCAGTGGGAGATGAGGACCAGCAAGAGCTTTCAGGGCTGGCACCTTTAGTGTAGGAGCAATCCCTGGACGTTCGTAATTTCGGTGTTGAGCTCTGGCCAGATTGAGCAGGAGAGGCTGTGTACGTTGGAAGTTTTAGTAGGCTAAACAAGTTGAGAGCCCAAGTGCTTGTGGTTCGTTTGAGAGGTTACCAGTGGGAGATGAGGACCAGCAAGAGCTTTCAGGGCTGGCACCTTTAGTGTAGGAGCAATCCCTGGCCGTTCGCAATGTCGGTGTTGAGCTCTGGCCAGATTGAGCAGGAGAGGCTGTGTACGTTGGAAGTTTTAGTAGGCGAAACAAGTTCAGAGCCCAAGTGTTTGTGGTTCGTTTGAGAGGTTACCAGTGGGAGATGAGGAGCAGCAAGAGCTTTCAGGGCTGGCACCTTTAGTGTAGGAGCAATCGCTGGACGTTCGTAATTTCGGTGTTGAGCTCTGGCCAGATTGAGCAGGAGAGGCTGTGTACGTTGGAAGTTTTAGTAGGCTAAACAAGTTCAGAGCCCAAGTGTTTGTGGTTCGTTTGAGAGGTTACCAGTGGGAGATGAGGACCAGCAAGAGCTTTCAGGGCTGGCACCTTTAGTGTAGGAGCAATCCCTGGACGTTCGTGATTTCGGTGTTGAGCTCTGGCCAGATTGAGCAGGAGAGGCTGTGTACGTTGGAAGTTTTAGTAGGCTAAACAAGTTCAGAGCCCAAGTGTTTGTGGTTCGTTTGAGAGGTTACCAGTGGGAGATGAGGACCAGCAAGAGCTTTCAGGGCTGGCACCTTTAGTGTAGGAGCAATCCCTGGACGTTCGCAATTTCTGTGTTGAGCTCTGGCCAGATTGAGCAGGAGAGGCTGTGTACGTTGGAAGTTTTAGTAGGCTAAACAAGTTCAGAGCCCAAGTGTTTGTGGTTCGTTTGAGAGGTTACCAGTGGGAGATGAGGACCAGCAAGAGCTTTCAGGGCTGGCACCTTTAGTGTAGGAGCAATCCCTGGACGTTCGCAATGTCGGTGTTGAGCTCTGGCCAGATTGAGCAGGAGAGGCTGTGTACGTTGGAAGTTTTAGTAGGCTAAACAAGTTCAGAGGCCAAGTGTTTGTGGTTCGTTTGAGAGGTTACCAGTGGGAGATGAGGACCAGCAAGAGCTTTCAGGGCTGGCACCTTTAGTGTAGGAGCAATCGCTGGACGTTCGCAATGTCGGTGTTGAGCTCTGGCCAGATTGAGCAGGAGAGGCTGTGTACGTTGGAAGTTTTAGTAGGCGAAACAAGTTCAGAGCCCAAGTGTTTGTGGTTCGTTTGAGAGGTTACCAGTGGGAGATGAGGACCAGCAAGAGCTTTCAGGGCTGGCACCTTTAGTGTAGGAGCAATCCCTGGACGTTCGCAATGTCGGTGTTGAGCTCTGGCCAGATTGAGCAGGAGAGGCTGTGTACGTTGGAAGTTTTAGTAGGCTAAACAAGTTCAGAGCCCAAGTGTTTGTGGTTCGTTTGAGAGGTTACCAGTGGGAGATGAGGACCAGCAAGAGCTTTCAGGGCTGGCACCTTTAGTGTAGGAGCAATCCCTGGACGTTCGCAATTTCGGTGTGGAGCTCTGGCCAGATTGAGCAGGAGAGGCTGTGTACGTTGGAAGTTTTAGTAGGCTAAACAAGTTCAGAGCCCAAGTGTTTGTGGTTCGTTTGAGAGGTTACCAGTGGGAGATGAGGACCAGCAAGAGCTTTCAGGGCTGGCACCTTTAGTGTAGGAGCAATCCCTGGACGTTCGCAATTTCTGTGTTGAGCTCTGGCCAGATTGAGCAGGAGAGGCTGTGTACGTTGGAAGTTTTAGTAGGCTAAACAAGTTCAGAGCCCAAGTGTTTGTGGTTCGTTTGAGAGGTTACCAGTGGGAGATGAGGACCAGCAAGAGCTTTCAGGGCTGGCACCTTTAGTGTAGGAGCAATCCCTGGACGTTCGCAATGTCGGTGTTGAGCTCTGGCCAGATTGAGCAGGAGAGGCTGTGTACGTTGGAAGTTTTAGTAGGCTAAACAAGTTCAGAGCCCAAGTGTTTGTGGTTCGTTTGAGAGGTTACCAGTGGGAGATGAGGACCAGCAAGAGCTTTCAGGGCTGGCACCTTTAGTGTAGGAGCAATCCCTGGACGTTCGCAATGTCGGTGTTGAGCTCTGGCCAGATTGAGCAGGAGAGGCTGTGTACGTTGGAAGGTTTAGTAGGCTAAACAAGTTCAGAGCCCAAGTGTTTGTGGTTCGTTTGAGAGGTTACCAGTGGGAGATGAGGACCAGCAAGAGCTTTCAGGGCTGGCACCTTTAGTGTAGGAGCAATCGCTGGACGTTCGCAATGTCGGTGTTGAGCTCTGGCCAGATTGAGCAGGAGAGGCTGTGTACGTTGGAAGTTTTAGTAGGCGAAACAAGTTCAGAGCCCAAGTGTTTGTGGTTCGTTTGAGAGGTTACCAGTGGGAGATGAGGACCAGCAAGAGCTTTCAGGGCTGGCACCTTTAGTGTAGGAGCAATCCCTGGACGTTCGCAATGTCGGTGTTGAGCTCTGGCCAGATTGAGCAGGAGAGGCTGTGTACGTTGGAAGTTTTAGTAGGCTAAACAGGTTCAGAGCCCAAGTGTTTGTGGTTCGTTTGAGAGGTTACCAGTGGGAGATGAGGACCAGCAAGAGCTTTCAGGGCTGGCACCTTTAGTGTAGGAGCAATCCCTGGACGTTCGCAATTTCGGTGTGGAGCTCTGGCCAGATTGAGCAGGAGAGGCTGTGTACGTTGGAAGTTTTAGTAGGCTAAACAAGTTGAGAGCCCAAGTGCTTGTGGTTCGTTTGAGAGGTTACCAGTGGGAGATGAGGACCAGCAAGAGCTTTCAGGGCTGGCACCTTTAGTGTAGGAGCAATCCCTGGACGTTCGCAATGTCGGTGTTGAGCTCTGGCCAGATTGAGCAGGAGAGGCTGTGTACGTTGGAAGTTTTAGTAGGCGAAACAAGTTCAGAGCCCAAGTGTTTGTGGTTCGTTTGAGAGGTTACCAGTGGGAGATGAGGACCAGCAAGAGCTTTCAGGGCTGGCACCTTTAGTGTAGGAGCAATCCCTGGACGTTCGCAATTTCGGTGTTGAGCTCTGGCCAGATTGAGCAGGAGAGGCTGTGTACGTTGGAAGTTTTAGTAGGCTAAACAAGTTCAGAGCCCAAGTGTTTGTGGTTCGTTTGAGAGGTTACCAGTGGGAGATGAGGACCAGCAAGAGCTTTCAGGGCTGGCACCTTTAGTGTAGGAGCAATCCCTGGACGTTCGCAATGTCGGTGTTGAGCTCTGGCCAGATTGAGCAGGAGAGGCTGTGTACGTTGGAAGTTTTAGCAGCTAAACAAGTTCAGAGCCCAAGTGTTTGTGGTTCGTTTGAGAGGTTACCAGTGGGAGATGAGGACCAGCAAGAGCTTTCAGGGCTGGCACCTTTAGTGTAGGAGCAATCGCTGGACGTTCGCAATGTCGGTGTTGAGCTCTGGCCAGATTGAGCAGGAGAGGCTGTGTACGTTGGAAGTTTTAGTAGGCGAAACAAGTTCAGAGCCCAAGTGTTTGTGGTTCGTTTGAGAGGTTACCAGTGGGAGATGAGGAGCAGCAAGAGCTTTCAGGGCTGGCACCTTTATTGTAGGAGCAATCCCTGGACGTTCGCAATGTCGGTGTTGAGCTCTGGCCAGATTGAGCAGGAGAGGCTGTGTACGTTGGAAGTTTCAGTAGGCTAAACAAGTTCAGAGCCCAAGTGTTTGTGGTTCGTTTGAGAGGTTACCAGTGGGAGATGAGGACCAGCAAGAGCTTTCAGGGCTGGCACCTTTAGTGTAGGAGCAATCCCTGGACGTTCGCAATTTCGGTGTTGAGCTCTGGCCAGATTGAGCAGGAGAGGCTGTGTACGTTGGAAGTTTTAGTAGGCTAAACAAGTTCAGAGCCCAAGTGTTTGTGGTTCGTTTGAGAGGTTACCAGTGGGAGATGAGGACCAGCAAGAGCTTTCGGGGCTGGCACCTTTAGTGTAGGAGCAATCCCTGGCCGTTCGCAATTTCGGTGTTGAGCTCTGGCCAGATTGAGCAGGAGAGGCTGTGTACGTTGGAAGTTTTAGCAGCTAAACAAGTTCAGAGCCCAAGTGTTTGTGGTTCGTTTGAGAGGTTACCAGTGGGAGATGAGGACCAGCAAGAGCTTTCAGGGCTGGCACCTTTAGTGTAGGAGCAATCGCTGGACGTTCGCAATGTCGGTGTTGAGCTCTGGCCAGATTGAGCAGGAGAGGCTGTGTACGTTGGAAGTTTTAGTAGGCTAAACAAGTTCAGAGCCCAAGTGTTTGTGGTTCGTTTGAGAGGTTACCAGTGGGAGATGAGGACCAGCAAGAGCTTTCAGGGCTGGCACCTTTAGTGTAGGAGCAATCGCTGGACGTTCGTGATTTCGGTGTTGAGCTCTGGCCAGATTGAGCAGGAGAGGCTGTGTACGTTGGAAGTTTTAGTAGGCTAAACAAGTTCAGAGCCCAAGTGTTTGTGGTTCGTTTGAGAGGTTACCAGTGGGAGATGAGGAGCAGCAAGAGCTTTCAGGGCTGGCACCTTTAGTGTAGGAGCAATCCCTGGACGTTCGCAATGTCGGTGTTGAGCTCTGGCCAGATTGAGCAGGAGAGGCTGTGTACGTTGGAAGTTTTAGTAGGCTAAACAAGTTCAGAGGCCAAGTGTTTGTGGTTCGTTTGAGAGGTTACCAGTGGGAGATGAGGACCAGCAAGAGCTTTCAGGGCTGGCACCTTTAGTGTAGGAGCAATCCCTGGACGTTCGCAATGTCGGTGTTGAGCTCTGGCCAGATTGAGCAGGAGAGGCTGTGTACGTTGGAAGTTTTAGTAGGCGAAACAAGTTCAGAGCCCAAGTGTTTGTGGTTCGTTTGAGAGGTTACCAGTGGGAGATGAGGACCAGCAAGAGCTTTCAGGGCTGGCACCTTTAGTGTAGGAGCAATCCCTGGACGTTCGCAATGTCGGTGTTGAGCTCTGGCCAGATTGAGCAGGAGAGGCTGTGTACGTTGGAAGTTTTAGTAGGCTAAACAAGTTCAGAGCCCAAG
Source organism: Gavia stellata (assembly GCF_030936135.1). Lineage (NCBI taxonomy): Eukaryota > Metazoa > Chordata > Aves > Gaviiformes > Gaviidae > Gavia > Gavia stellata. The sequence goes on from NW_026776510.1 coordinate 6,256, forward strand.
TGTTTGTGGTTCGTTTGAGAGGTTACCAGTGGGAGATGAGGACCAGCAAGAGCTTTCAGGGCTGGCACCTTTAGTGTAGGAGCAATCGCTGGACGTTCGCAATTTCGGTGTTGAGCTCTGGCCAGATTGAGCAGGAGAGGCTGTGTACGTTGGAAGTTTTAGTAGGCTAAACAAGTTCAGAGCCCAAGTGTTTGTGGTTCGTTTGAGAGGTTACCAGTGGGAGATGAGGACCAGCAAGAGCTTTCAGGGCTGGCACCTTTAGTGTAGGAGCAATCCCTGGACGTTCGCAATGTCGGTGTTGAGCTCTGGCCAGATTGAGCAGGAGAGGCTGTGTACGTTGGAAGTTTTAGTAGGCTAAACAAGTTCAGAGGCCAAGTGTTTGTGGTTCGTTTGAGAGGTTACCAGTGGGAGATGAGGACCAGCAAGAGCTTTCAGGGCTGGCACCTTTAGTGTAGGAGCAATCGCTGGACGTTCGTAATTTCGGTGTTGAGCTCTGGCCAGATTGAGCAGGAGAGGCTGTGTACGTTGGAAGTTTTAGTAGGCTAAACAAGTTCAGAGCCCAAGTGTTTGTGGTTCGTTTGAGAGGTTACCAGTGGGAGATGAGGACCAGCAAGAGCTTTCAGGGCTGGCACCTTTAGTGTAGGAGCAATCCCTGGACGTTCGTGATTTCGGTGTTGAGCTCTGGCCAGATTGAGCAGGAGAGGCTGTGTACGTTGGAAGTTTTAGTAGGCGAAACAAGTTCAGAGCCCAAGTGTTTGTGGTTCGTTTGCGAGGTTACCAGTGGGAGATGAGGACCAGCAAGAGCTTTCAGGGCTGGCACCTTTAGTGTAGGAGCAATCCCTGGACGTTCGCAATGTCGGTGTTGAGCTCTGGCCAGATTGAGCAGGAGAGGCTGTGTACGTTGGAAGTTTTAGTAGGCTAAACAAGTTCAGAGGCCAAGTGTTTGTGGTTCGTTTGAGAGGTTACCAGTGGGAGATGAGGAGCAGCAAGAGCTTTCAGGGCTGGCACCTTTAGTGTAGGAGCAATCCCTGGACGTTCGCAATGTCGGTGTTGAGCTCTGGCCAGATTGAGCAGGAGAGGCTGTGTACGTTGGAAGTTTTAGTAGGCTAAACAAGTTCAGAGCCCAAGTGTTTGTGGTTCGTTTGAGAGGTTACCAGTGGGAGATGAGGACCAGCAAGAGCTTTCAGGGCTGGCACCTTTAGTGTAGGAGCAATCCCTGGACGTTCGCAATGTCGGTGTTGAGCTCTGGCCAGATTGAGCAGGAGAGGCTGTGTACGTTGGAAGTTTTAGTAGGCGAAACAAGTTCAGAGCCCAAGTGTTTGTGGTTCGTTTGAGAGGTTACCAGTGGGAGATGAGGACCAGCAAGAGCTTTCAGGGCTGGCACCTTTAGTGTAGGAGCAATCCTGGACGTTCGTAATTTCGGTGTTGAGCTCTGGCCAGATTGAGCAGGAGAGGCTGTGTACGTTGGAAGTTTTAGCAGCTAAACAAGTTCAGAGCCCAAGTGTTTGTGGTTCGTTTGAGAGGTTACCAGTGGGAGATGAGGACCAGCAAGAGCTTTCAGGGCTGGCACCTTTAGTGTAGGAGCAATCGCTGGACGTTCGCAATGTCGGTGTTGAGCTCTGGCCAGATTGAGCAGGAGAGGCTGTGTACGTTGGAAGTTTTAGTAGGCGAAAAAAGTTGAGAGCCCAAGTGCTTGTGGTTTGTTTGAGAGGTTACCAGTGGGAGATGAGGACCAGCAAGAGCTTTCAGGGCTGGCACCTTTAGTGTAGGAGCAATCGCTGGACGTTCGCAATGTCGGTGTTGAGCTCTGGCCAGATTGAGCAGGAGAGGCTGTGTACGTTGGAAGTTTTAGTAGGCGAAACAAGTTCAGAGCCCAAGTGTTTGTGGTTCGTTTGAGAGGTTACCAGTGGGAGATGAGGACCAGCAAGAGCTTTCAGGGCTGGCACCTTTAGTGTAGGAGCAATCCCTGGACGTTCGCAATGTCGGTGTTGAGCTCTGGCCAGATTGAGCAGGAGAGGCTGTGTACGTTGGAAGTTTTAGTAGGCTAAACAAGTTCAGAGCCCAAGTGTTTGTGGTTCGTTTGAGAGGTTACCAGTGGGAGATGAGGACCAGCAAGAGCTTTCAGGGCTGGCACCTTTAGTGTAGGAGCAATCCCTGGACGTTCGTAATTTCGGTGTTGAGCTCTGGCCAGATTGAGCAGGAGAGGCTGTGTACGTTGGAAGTTTTAGCAGCTAAACAAGTTCAGAGCCCAAGTGTTTGTGGTTCGTTTGAGAGGTTACCAGTGGGAGATGAGGACCAGCAAGAGCTTTCAGGGCTGGCACCTTTAGTGTAGGAGCAATCCCTGGACGTTCGCAATGTCGGTGTTGAGCTCTGGCCAGATTGAGCAGGAGAGGCTGTGTACGTTGGAAGTTTTAGTAGGCTAAACAAGTTCAGAGCCCAAGTGTTTGTGGTTCGTTTGAGAGGTTACCAGTGGGAGATGAGGACCAGCAAGAGCTTTCAGGGCTGGCACCTTTAGTGTAGGAGCAATCCCTGGACGTTCGCAATGTCGGTGTTGAGCTCTGGCCAGATTGAGCAGGAGAGGCTGTGTACGTTGGAAGTTTTAGTAGGCTAAACAAGTTCAGAGCCCAAGTGTTTGTGGTTCGTTTGAGAGGTTACCAGTGGGAGATGAGGAGCAGCAAGAGCTTTCAGGGCTGGCACCTTTAATGTAGGAGCAATCCCTGGACGTTCGCAATTTCGGTGTGGAGCTCTGGCCAGATTGAGCAGGAGAGGCTGTGTACGTTGGAAGTTTTAGTAGGCGAAAAAAGTTGAGAGCCCAAGTGCTTGTGGTTTGTTTGAGAGGTTACCAGTGGGAGATGAGGACCAGCAAGAGCTTTCAGGGCTGGCACCTTTAGTGTAGGAGCAATCGCTGGACGTTCGCAATGTCGGTGTTGAGCTCTGGCCAGATTGAGCAGGAGAGGCTGTGTACGTTGGAAGTTTTAGTAGGCGAAACAAGTTCAGAGCCCAAGTGTTTGTGGTTCGTTTGAGAGGTTACCAGTGGGAGATGAGGACCAGCAAGAGCTTTCAGGGCTGGCACCTTTATTGTAGGAGCAATCGCTGGACGTTCGCAATGTCGGTGTTGAGCTCTGGCCAGATTGAGCAGGAGAGGCTGTGTACGTTGGAAGTTTTAGTAGGCTAAACAAGTTCAGAGCCCAAGTGTTTGTGGTTCGTTTGAGAGGTTACCAGTGGGAGATGAGGACCAGCAAGAGCTTTCAGGGCTGGCACCTTTAGTGTAGGAGCAATCCCTGGACGATCGCAATGTCGGTGTTGAGCTCTGGCCAGATTGAGCAGGAGAGGCTGTGTACGTTGGAAGTTTTAGTAGGCTAAACAAGTTCAGAGCCCAAGTGTTTGTGGTTCGTTTGAGAGGTTACCAGTGGGAGATGAGGACCAGCAAGAGCTTTCAGGGCTGGCACCTTTAGTGTAGGAGCAATCGCTGGACGTTCTCAATGTCGGTGTTGAGCTCTGGCCAGATTGAGCAGGAGAGGCTGTGTACGTTGGAAGTTTTAGTAGGCGAAACAAGTTCAGAGCCCAAGTGTTTGTGGTTCGTTTGAGAGGTTACCAGTGGGAGATGAGGACCAGCAAGAGCTTTCAGGGCTGGCACCTTTAGTGTAGGAGCAATCCCTGGACGTTCGCAATGTCGGTGTTGAGCTCTGGCCAGATTGAGCAGGAGAGGCTGTGTACGTTGGAAGTTTTAGTAGGCTAAACAAGTTCAGAGCCCAAGTGTTTGTGGTTCGTTTGAGAGGTTACCAGTGGGAGATGAGGACCAGCAAGAGCTTTCAGGGCTGGCACCTTTAGTGTAGGAGCAATCCCTGGACGTTCGCAATGTCGGTGTTGAGCTCTGGCCAGATTGAGCAGGAGAGGCTGTGTACGTTGGAAGTTTTAGTAGGCTAAACAAGTTGAGAGCCCAAGTGCTTGTGGTTTGTTTGAGAGGTTACCAGTGGGAGATGAGGACCAGCAAGAGCTTTCAGGGCTGGCACCTTTAGTGTAGGAGGAATCCCTGGACGTTCGCAATGTCGGTGTTGAGCTCTGGCCAGATTGAGCAGGAGAGGCTGTGTACGTTGGAAGTTTTAGTAGGCGAAACAAGTTCAGAGCCCAAGTGTTTGTGGTTCGTTTGAGAGGTTACCAGTGGGAGATGAGGACCAGCAACAGCTTTCAGGGCTGGCACCTTTATTGTAGGAGCAATCGCTGGACGTTCGCAATGTCGGTGTTGAGCTCTGGCCAGATTGAGCAGGAGAGGCTGTGTACGTTGGAAGTTTTAGTAGGCTAAACAAGTTCAGAGCCCAAGTGTTTGTGGTTCGTTTGAGAGGTTACCAGTGGGAGATGAGGACCAGCAAGAGCTTTCAGGGCTGGCACCTTTAGTGTAGGAGCAATCCCTGGACGTTCGTAATTTCGGTGTTGAGCTCTGGCCAGATTGAGCAGGAGAGGCTGTGTACGTTGGAAGTTTTAGTAGGCTAAACAAGTTCAGAGCCCAAGTTTTTGTGGTTCGTTTGAGAGGTTACCAGTGGGAGATGAGGACCAGCAAGAGCTTTCAGGGCTGGCACCTTTAGTGTAGGAGCAATCCCTGGACGTTCGCAATGTCGGTGTTGAGCTCTGGCCAGATTGAGCAGGAGAGGCTGTGTACGTTGGAAGTTTTAGTAGGCTAAACAAGTTCAGAGCCCAAGTGTTTGTGGTTCGTTTGAGAGGTTACCAGTGGGAGATGAGGACCAGCAAGAGCTTTCAGGGCTGGCACCTTTAGTGTAGGAGCAATCGCTGGACGTTCGCAATGTCGGTGTTGAGCTCTGGCCAGATTGAGCAGGAGAGGCTGTGTACGTTGGAAGTTTTAGTAGGCGAAACAAGTTCAGAGCCCAAGTGTTTGTGGTTCGTTTGAGAGGTTACCAGTGGGAGATGAGGACCAGCAAGAGCTTTCAGGGCTGGCACCTTTAGTGTAGGAGCAATCCCTGGACGTTCGCAATGTCGGTGTTGAGCTCTGGCCAGATTGAGCAGGAGAGGCTGTGTACGTTGGAAGTTTTAGTAGGCTAAACAAGTTCAGAGCCCAAGTGTTTGTGGTTCGTTTGAGAGGTTACCAGTGGGAGATGAGGACCAGCAAGAGCTTTCAGGGCTGGCACCTTTAGTGTAGGAGGAATCCCTGGACGTTCGCAATGTCGGTGTTGAGCTCTGGCCAGATTGAGCAGGAGAGGCTGTGTACGTTGGAAGTTTTAGTAGGCTAAACAAGTTCAGAGCCCAAGTGTTTGTGGTTCGTTTGAGAGGTTACCAGTGGGAAATGAGGACCAGCAAGAGCTTTCAGGGCTGGCACCTTTAGTGTAGGAGCAATCCCTGGACGTTCGCAATGTCGGTGTTGAGCTCTGGCCAGATTGAGCAGGAGAGGCTGTGTACGTTGGAAGTTTTAGTAGGCTAAACAAGTTCAGAGCCCAAGTGTTTGTGGTTCGTTTGAGAGGTTACCAGTGGGAGATGAGGACCAGCAAGAGCTTTCAGGGCTGGCACCTTTAGTGTAGGAGCAATCCCTGGACGTTCGTAATTTCGGTGTTGAGCTCTGGCCAGATTGAGCAGGAGAGGCTGTGTACGTTGGAAGTTTTAGTAGGCTAAACAAGTTCAGAGCCCAAGTGTTTGTGGTTCGTTTGAGAGGTTACCAGTGGGAGATGAGGACCAGCAAGAGCTTTCAGGGCTGGCACCATTAGTGTAGGAGCAATCCCTGGACGTTCGCAATGTCCGTGTTGAGCTCTGGCCAGATTGAGCAGGAGAGGCTGTGTACGTTGGAAGTTTTAGTAGGCTAAACAAGTTCAGAGCCCAAGTGTTTGTGGTTCGTTTGAGAGGTTACCAGTGGGAGATGAGGACCAGCAAGAGCTTTCAGGGCTGGCACCTTTAGTGTAGGAGCAATCGCTGGACGTTCGTAATTTCGGTGTGGAGCTCTGGCCAGATTGAGCAGGAGAGGCTGTGTACGTTGGAAGTTTTAGTAGGCTAAACAAGTTCAGAGCCCAAGTGTTTGTGGTTCGTTTGAGAGGTTACCAGTGGGAGATGAGGACCAGCAAGAGCTTTCAGGGCTGGCACCTTTATTGTAGGAGCAATCCCTGGACGTTCGCAATGTCAGTGTTGAGCTCTGGCCAGATTGAGCAGGAGAGGCTGTGTACGTTGGAAGTTTCAGTAGGCTAAACAAGTTCAGAGCCCAAGTGTTTGTGGTTCGTTTGAGAGGTTACCAGTGGGAGATGAGGACCAGCAAGAGCTTTCGGGGCTGGCACCTTTAGTGTAGGAGCAATCCCTGGCCGTTCGCAATTTCGGTGTTGAGCTCTGGCCAGATTGAGCAGGAGAGGCTGTGTACGTTGGAAGTTTTAGCAGCTAAACAAGTTCAGAGCCCAAGTGTTTGTGGTTCGTTTGAGAGGTTACCAGTGGGAGATGAGGACCAGCAAGAGCTTTCAGGGCTGGCACCTTTAGTGTAGGAGCAATCGCTGGACGTTCGCAATGTCGGTGTTGAGCTCTGGCCAGATTGAGCAGGAGAGGCTGTGTACGTTGGAAGTTTTAGTAGGCTAAACAAGTTCAGAGGCCAAGTGTTTGTGGTTCGTTTGAGAGGTTACCAGTGGGAGATGAGGAGCAGCAAGAGCTTTCAGGGCTGGCACCTTTAGTGTAGGAGCAATCCCTGGACGTTCGCAATGTCGGTGTTGAGCTCTGGCCAGATTGAGCAGGAGAGGCTGTGTACGTTGGAAGTTTTAGTAGGCGAAACAAGTTCAGAGCCCAAGTGTTTGTGGTTCGTTTGAGAGGTTACCAGTGGGAGATGAGGACCAGCAAGAGCTTTCAGGGCTGGCACCTTTAGTGTAGGAGCAATCGCTGGACGTTCGTAATTTCGGTGTTGAGCTCTGGCCAGATTGAGCAGGAGAGGCTGTGTACGTTGGAAGTTTTAGTAGGCTAAACAAGTTCAGAGCCCAAGTGTTTGTGGTTCGTTTGAGAGGTTACCAGTGGGAGATGAGGACCAGCAAGAGCTTTCAGGGCTGGCACCTTTAGTGTAGGAGCAATCGCTGGACGTTCGTGATTTCGGTGTTGAGCTCTGGCCAGATTGAGCAGGAGAGGCTGTGTACGTTGGAAGTTTTAGTAGGCTAAACAAGTTCAGAGCCCAAGTGTTTGTGGTTCGTTTGAGAGGTTACCAGTGGGAGATGAGGAGCAGCAAGAGCTTTCAGGGCTGGCACCTTTAGTGTAGGAGCAATCCCTGGACGTTCGCAATTTCGGTGTTGAGCTCTGGCCAGATTGAGCAGGAGAGGCTGTGTACGTTGGAAGTTTTAGTAGGCTAAACAAGTTCAGAGCCCAAGTGTTTGTGGTTCGTTTGAGAGGTTACCAGTGGGAGATGAGGACCAGCAATAGCTTTCAGGGCTGGCACCTTTAGTGTAGGAGCAATCGCTGGACGTTCGCAATGTCGGTGTTGAGCTCTGGCCAGATTGAGCAGGAGAGGCTGTGTACGTTGGAAGTTTTAGTAGGCGAAACAAGTTCAGAGCCCAAGTGTTTGTGGTTCGTTTGAGAGGTTACCAGTGGGAGATGAGGACCAGCAAGAGCTTTCAGGGCTGGCACCTTTAGTGTAGGAGCAATCCCTGGACGTTCGCAATGTCGGTGTTGAGCTCTGGCCAGATTGAGCAGGAGAGGCTCTGTACGTTGGAAGTTTTAGTAGGCTAAACAAGTTCAGAGCCCAAGTGTTTGTGGTTCGTTTGAGAGGTTACCAGTGGGAGATGAGGACCAGCAAGAGCTTTCAGGGCTGGCACCTTTAGTGTAGGAGCAATCGCTGGACGTTCGCAATTTCGGTGTTGAGCTCTGGCCAGATTGAGCAGGAGAGGCTGTGTACGTTGGAAGTTTTAGTAGGCGAAACAAGTTCAGAGCCCAAGTGTTTGTGGTTCGTTTGAGAGGTTACCAGTGGGAGATGAGGACCAGCAAGAGCTTTCAGGGCTGGCACCTTTAGTGTAGGAGCAATCGCTGGACGTTCGTAATTTCGGTGTGGAGCTCTGGCCAGATTGAGCAGGAGAGGCTGTGTACGTTGGAAGTTTTAGTAGGCGAAACAAGTTCAGAGCCCAAGTGTTTGTGGTTCGTTTGAGAGGTTACCAGTGGGAGATGAGGACCAGCAAGAGCTTTCAGGGCTGGCACCTTTAGTGTAGGAGCAATCCCTGGACGTTCGCAATGTCGGTGTTGAGCTCTGGCCAGATTGAGCAGGAGAGGCTGTGTACGTTGGAAGTTTTAGTAGGCTAAACAAGTTCAGAGCCCAAGTGTTTGTGGTTCGTTTGAGAGGTTACCAGTGGGAGATGAGGACCAGCAAGAGCTTTCAGGGCTGGCACCTTTAGTGTAGGAGCAATCGCTGGACGTTCGTAATTTCGGTGTGGAGCTCTGGCCAGATTGAGCAGGAGAGGCTGTGTACGTTGGAAGTTTTAGTAGGCTAAACAAGTTGAGAGCCCAAGTGCTTGTGGTTCGTTTGAGAGGTTACCAGTGGGAGATGAGGACCAGCAAGAGCTTTCAGGGCTGGCACCTTTAGTGTAGGAGCAATCCTGGACGTTCGCAATGTCGGTGTTGAGCTCTGGCCAGATTGAGCAGGAGAGGCTGTGTACGTTGGAAGTTTTAGTAGGCGAAACAAGTTCAGAGCCCAAGTGTTTGTGGTTCGTTTGAGAGGTTACCAGTGGGAGATGAGGAGCAGCAATAGCTTTCAGGGCTGGCACCTTTAGTGTAGGAGCAATCGCTGGACGTTCGTAATTTCGGTGTTGAGCTCTGGCCAGATTGAGCAGGAGAGGCTGTGTACGTTGGAAGTTTTAGTAGGCTAAACAAGTTCAGAGCCCAAGTGTTTGTGGTTCGTTTGAGAGGTTACCAGTGGGAGATGAGGACCAGCAAGAGCTTTCAGGGCTGGCACCTTTAGTGTAGGAGCAATCCCTGGACGTTCGTGATTTCGGTGTTGAGCTCTGGCCAGATTGAGCAGGAGAGGCTGTGTACGTTGGAAGTTTTAGTAGGCGAAACAAGTTCAGAGCCCAAGTGTTTGTGGTTCGTTTGAGAGGTTACCAGTGGGAGATGAGGACCAGCAAGAGCTTTCAGGGCTGGCACCTTTAGTGTAGGAGCAATCCCTGGACGTTCGCAATTTCTGTGTTGAGCTCTGGCCAGATTGAGCAGGAGAGGCTGTGTACGTTGGAAGTTTTAGTAGGCTAAACAAGTTCAGAGCCCAAGTGTTTGTGGTTCGTTTGAGAGGTTACCAGTGGGAGATGAGGACCAGCAAGAGCTTTCAGGGCTGGCACCTTTAGTGTAGGAGCAATCCCTGGACGTTCGCAATGTCGGTGTTGAGCTCTGGCCAGATTGAGCAGGAGAGGCTGTGTACGTTGGAAGTTTTAGTAGGCTAAACAAGTTCAGAGCCCAAGTGTTTGTGGTTCGTTTGAGAGGTTACCAGTGGGAGATGAGGACCAGCAAGAGCTTTCAGGGCTGGCACCTTTAGTGTAGGAGCAATCCCTGGACGTTCGCAATGTCGGTGTTGAGCTCTGGCCAGATTGAGCAGGAGAGGCTGTGTACGTTGGAAGTTTTAGTAGGCTAAACAAGTTCAGAGCCCAAGTGTTTGTGGTTCGTTTGAGAGGTTACCAGTGGGAGATGAGGACCAGCAAGAGCTTTCAGGGCTGGCACCTTTAGTGTAGGAGCAATCCCTGGACGTTCGTAATTTCGGTGTTGAGCTCTGGCCAGATTGAGCAGGAGAGGCTGTGTACGTTGGAAGTTTTAGCAGCTAAACAAGTTCAGAGCCCAAGTGTTTGTGGTTCGTTTGAGAGGTTACCAGTGGGAGATGAGGACCAGCAAGAGCTTTCAGGGCTGGCACCTTTAGTGTAGGAGCAATCCCTGGACGTTCGCAATGTCGGTGTTGAGCTCTGGCCAGATTGAGCAGGAGAGGCTGTGTACGTTGGAAGTTTTAGTAGGCTAAACAAGTTCAGAGCCCAAGTGTTTGTGGTTCGTTTGAGAGGTTACCAGTGGGAGATGAGGACCAGCAAGAGCTTTCAGGGCTGGCACCTTTAGTGTAGGAGCAATCCCTGGACGTTCGCAATGTCGGTGTTGAGCTCTGGCCAGATTGAGCAGGAGAGGCTGTGTACGTTGGAAGTTTTAGTAGGCGAAACAAGTTCAGAGCCCAAGTGTTTGTGGTTCGTTTGAGAGGTTACCAGTGGGAGATGAGGACCAGCAAGAGCTTTCAGGGCTGGCACCTTTAGTGTAGGAGCAATCCCTGGACGTTCGCAATGTCGGTGTTGAGCTCTGGCCAGATTGAGCAGGAGAGGCTGTGTACGTTGGAAGTTTTAGTAGGCGAAACAAGTTCAGAGCCCAAGTGTTTGTGGTTCGTTTGAGAGGTTACCAGTGGGAGATGAGGACCAGCAAGAGCTTTCAGGGCTGGCACCTTTAGTGTAGGAGCAATCGATGGACGTTCGTAATTTCGGTGTTGAGCTGTGGCCAGATTGAGCAGGAGAGGCTGTGTACGTTGGAAGTTTTAGTAGGCGAAACAAGTTCAGAGCCCAAGTGTTTGTGGTTCGTTTGAGAGGTTACCAGTGGGAGATGAGGACCAGCAAGAGCTTTCAGGGCTGGCACCTTTAGTGTAGGAGCAATCCCTGGACGTTCGCAATGTCGGTGTTGAGCTCTGGCCAGATTGAGCAGGAGAGGCTGTGTACGTTGGAAGTTTTAGTAGGCTAAACAAGTTCAGAGCCCAAGTGTTTGTGGTTCGTTTGAGAGGTTACCAGTGGGAGATGAGGACCAGCAAGAGCTTTCAGGGCTGGCACCTTTAGTGTAGGAGGAATCCCTGGACGTTCGCAATGTCGGTGTTGAGCTCTGGCCAGATTGAGCAGGAGAGGCTGTGTACGTTGGAAGTTTTAGTAGGCTAAACAAGTTCAGAGCCCAAGTGTTTGTGGTTCGTTTGAGAGGTTACCAGTGGGAAATGAGGACCAGCAAGAGCTTTCAGGGCTGGCACCTTTAGTGTAGGAGCAATCCCTGGACGTTCGCAATGTCGGTGTTGAGCTCTGGCCAGATTGAGCAGGAGAGGCTGTGTACGTTGGAAGTTTTAGTAGGCTAAACAAGTTCAGAGCCCAAGTGTTTGTGGTTCGTTTGAGAGGTTACCAGTGGGAGATGAGGACCAGCAAGAGCTTTCAGGGCTGGCACCTTTAGTGTAGGAGCAATCCCTGGACGTTCGTAATTTCGGTGTTGAGCTCTGGCCAGATTGAGCAGGAGAGGCTGTGTACGTTGGAAGTTTTAGTAGGCTAAACAAGTTCAGAGCCCAAGTGTTTGTGGTTCGTTTGAGAGGTTACCAGTGGGAGATGAGGACCAGCAAGAGCTTTCAGGGCTGGCACCATTAGTGTAGGAGCAATCCCTGGACGTTCGCAATGTCGGTGTTGAGCTCTGGCCAGATTGAGCAGGAGAGGCTGTGTACGTTGGAAGTTTTAGTAGGCGAAACAAGTTCAGAGCCCAAGTGTTTGTGGTTCGTTTGAGAGGTTACCAGTGGGAGATGAGGACCAGCAAGAGCTTTCAGGGCTGGCACCTTTAGTGTAGGAGCAATCCCTGGACGTTCGCAATGTCGGTGTTGAGCTCTGGCCAGATTGAGCAGGAGAGGCTGTGTACGTTGGAAGTTTTAGTAGGCTAAACAAGTTCAGAGCCCAAGTGTTTGTGGTTCGTTTGAGAGGTTACCAGTGGGAGATGAGGACCAGCAAGAGCTTTCAGGGCTGGCACCTTTAGTGTAGGAGCAATCCCTGGACGTTCGCAATGTCGGTGTGGAGCTCTGGCCAGATTGAGCAGGAGAGGCTGTGTACGTTGGAAGTTTTAGTAGGCTAAACAAGTTCAGAGCCCAAGTGTTTGTGGTTCGTTTGAGAGGTTACCAGTGGGAGATGAGGACCAGCAAGAGCTTTCAGGGCTGGCACCTTTAGTGTAGGAGCAATCGCTGGACGTTCGTAATTTCGGTGTGGAGCTCTGGCCAGATTGAGCAGGAGAGGCTGTGTACGTTGGAAGTTTTATTAGGCGAAACAAGTTCAGAGCCCAAGTGTTTGTGGTTCGTTTGAGAGGTTACCAGTGGGAGATGAGGACCAGCAAGAGCTTTCAGGGCTGGCACCTTTAGTGTAGGAGCAATCCCTGGACGTTCGCAATGTCGGTGTTGAGCTCTGGCCAGATTGAGCAGGAGAGGCTGTGTACGTTGGAAGTTTTAGTAGGCTAAACAAGTTCAGAGCCCAAGTGTTTGTGGTTCGTTTGAGAGGTTACCAGTGGGAGATGAGGACCAGCAAGAGCTTTCAGGACTGGCACATTTAGTGTAGGAGCAATCGCTGGACGTTCGTAATTTCGGTGTGGAGCTCTGGCCAGATTGAGCAGGAGAGGCTGTGTACGTTGGAAGTTTTAGTAGGCTAAACAAGTTCAGAGCCCAAGTGCTTGTGGTTCGTTTGAGAGGTTACCAGTGGGAGATGAGGACCAGCAAGAGCTTTCAGGGCTGGCACCTTTAGTGTAGGAGCAATCCCTGGACGTTCGCAATGTCGGTGTTGAGCTCTGGCCAGATTGAGCAGGAGAGGCTGTGTACGTTGGAAGTTTTAGTAGGCGAAACAAGTTCAGAGCCCAAGTGTTTGTGGTTCGTTTGCGAGGTTACCAGTGGGAGATGAGGACCAGCAAGAGCTTTCAGGGCTGGCACCTTTAGTGTAGGAGCAATCCCTGGCTGTTCGCAATGTCGGTGTTTAGCTCTGGCCAGATTGAGCAGGAGAGGCTGTGTACGTTGGAAGTTTTAGTAGGCTAAACAAGTTCAGAGCCCAAGTGTTTGTGGTTCGTTTGAGAGGTTACCAGTGGGAGATGAGGACCAGCAAGAGCTTTCAGGGCTGGCACCTTTAGTGTAGGAGCAATCCCTGGACGTTCGTAATTTCGGTGTTGAGCTCTGGCCAGATTGAGCAGGAGAGGCTGTGTACGTTGGAAGTTTTAGTAGGCGAAACAAGTTCAGAGCCCAAGTGCTTGTGGTTCGTTTGAGAGGTTACCAGTGGGAGATGAGGACCAGCAAGAGCTTTCAGGGCTGGCACCTTTAGTGTAGGAGCAATCCTGGACGTTCGCAATGTCGGTGTTGAGCTCTGGCCAGATTGAGCAGGAGAGGCTGTGTACGTTGGAAGTTTTAGTAGGCTAAACAAGTTCAGAGCCCAAGTGTTTGTGGTTCGTTTGAGAGGTTACCAGTGGGAGATGAGGACCAGCAAGAGCTTTCAGGGCTGGCACCTTTAGTGTAGGAGCAATCGATGGACGTTCGTAATTTCGGTGTTGAGCTCTGGCCAGATTGAGCAGGAGAGGCGGTGTACGTTGGAAGTTTTAGTAGGCTAAACAAGTTCAGAGGCCAAGTGTTTGTGGTTCGTTTGAGAGGTTACCAGTGGGAGATGAGGACCAGCAAGAGCTTTCAGGGCTGGCACCTTTAGTGTAGGAGCAATCCCTGGACGTTCGTGATTTCGGTGTTGAGCTCTGGCCAGATTGAGCAGGAGAGGCTGTGTACGTTGGAAGTTTTAGTAGGCGAAACAAGTTCAGAGCCCAAGTGTTTGTGGTTCGTTTGAGAGGTTACCAGTGGGAGATGAGGACCAGCAAGAGCTTTCAGGGCTGGCACCTTTAGTGTAGGAGCAATCCCTGGACGTTCGCAATTTCTGTGTTGAGCTCTGGCCAGATTGAGCAGGAGAGGCTGTGTACGTTGGAAGTTTTAGTAGGCTAAACAAGTTCAGAGCCCAAGTGTTTGTGGTTCGTTTGAGAGGTTACCAGTGGGAGATGAGGAGCAGCAAGAGCTTTCAGGGCTGGCACCTTTAGTGTAGGAGCAATCCCTGGACGTTCGCAATGTCGGTGTTGAGCTCTGGCCAGATTGAGCAGGAGAGGCTGTGTACGTTGGAAGTTTTAGTAGGCTAAACAAGTTCAGAGCCCAAGTGTTTGTGGTTCGTTTGAGAGGTTACCAGTGGGAGATGAGGACCAGCAAGAGCTTTCAGGGCTGGCACCTTTAGTGTAGGAGCAATCCCTGGACGTTCGCAATGTCGGTGTTGAGCTCTGGCCAGATTGAGCAGGAGAGGCTGTGTACGTTGGAAGTTTTAGTAGGCTAAACAAGTTCAGAGCCCAAGTGTTTGTGGTTCGTTTGAGAGGTTACCAGTGGGAGATGAGGACCAGCAAGAGCTTTCAGGGCTGGCACCTTTAGTGTAGGAGCAATCCCTGGACGTTCGTAATTTCGGTGTTGAGCTCTGGCCAGATTGAGCAGGAGAGGCTGTGTACGTTGGAAGTTTTAGCAGCTAAACAAGTTCAGAGCCCAAGTGTTTGTGGTTCGTTTGAGAGGTTACCAGTGGGAGATGAGGACCAGCAAGAGCTTTCAGGGCTGGCACCTTTAGTGTAGGAGCAATCCCTGGACGTTCGCAATGTCGGTGTTGAGCTCTGGCCAGATTGAGCAGGAGAGGCTGTGTACGTTGGAAGTTTTAGTAGGCGAAACAAGTTCAGAGCCCAAGTGTTTGTGGTTCGTTTGAGAGGTTACCAGTGGGAGATGAGGACCAGCAAGAGCTTTCAGGGCTGGCACCTTTAGTGTAGGAGCAATCCCTGGACGTTCGCAATGTCGGTGTTGAGCTCTGGCCAGATTGAGCAGGAGAGGCTGTGTACGTTGGAAGTTTTAGTAGGCGAAACAAGTTCAGAGCCCAAGTGTTTGTGGTTCGTTTGAGAGGTTACCAGTGGGAGATGAGGACCAGCAAGAGCTTTCAGGGCTGGCACCTTTAGTGTAGGAGCAATCCCTGGACGTTCGCAATGTCGGTGTTGAGCTCTGGCCAGATTGAGCAGGAGAGGCTGTGTACGTTGGAAGTTTTAGTAGGCTAAACAAGTTCAGAGCCCAAGTGTTTGTGGTTCGTTTGAGAGGTTACCAGTGGGAGATGAGGACCAGCAAGAGCTTTCAGGGCTGGCACCTTTAGTGTAGGAGCAATCGATGGACGTTCGTAATTTCGGTGTTGAGCTGTGGCCAGATTGAGCAGGAGAGGCTGTGTACGTTGGAAGTTTTAGTAGGCGAAACAAGTTCAGAGCCCAAGTGTTTGTGGTTCGTTTGAGAGGTTACCAGTGGGAGATGAGGACCAGCAAGAGCTTTCAGGGCTGGCACCTTTAGTGTAGGAGCAATCGATGGACGTTCGCAATTTCGGTGTTGAGCTCTGGCCAGATTGAGCAGGAGAGGCTGTGTACGTTGGAAGTTTTAGTAGGCTAAACAAGTTCAGAGCCCAAGTGTTTGTGGTTCGTTTGAGAGGTTACCAGTGGGAGATGAGGACCAGCAAGAGCTTTCAGGGCTGGCACCTTTAGTGTAGGAGCAATCCTGGACGTTCGCAATTTCGGTGTTGAGCTCTGGCCAGATTGAGCAGGAGAGGCTGTGTACGTTGGAAGTTTTAGTAGGCGAAACAAGTTCAGAGCCCAAGTGTTTGTGGTTCGTTTGAGAGGTTACCAGTGGGAAATGAGGACCAGCAAGAGCTTTCAGGGCTGGCACCTTTAGTGTAGGAGCAATCCCTGGACGTTCGCAATGTCGGTGTTGAGCTCTGGCCAGATTGAGCAGGAGAGGCTGTGTACGTTGGAAGTTTTAGTAGGCTAAACAAGTTCAGAGCCCAAGTGTTTGTGGTTCGTTTGAGAGGTTACCAGTGGGAGATGAGGACCAGCAAGAGCTTTCAGGGCTGGCACCTTTAGTGTAGGAGCAATCGCTGGACGTTCGCAATGTCGGTGTTGAGCTCTGGCCAGATTGAGCAGGAGAGGCTGTGTACGTTGGAAGTTTTAGTAGGCTAAACAAGTTCAGAGCCCAAGTGTTTGTGGTTCGTTTGAGAGGTTACCAGTGGGAGATGAGGACCAGCAAGAGCTTTCAGGGCTGGCACCTTTAGTGTAGGAGCAATCGCTGGACGTTCGTAATTTCGGTGTGGAGCTCTGGCCAGATTGAGCAGGAGAGGCTGTGTACGTTGGAAGTTTTATTAGGCGAAACAAGTTCAGAGCCCAAGTGTTTGTGGTTCGTTTGAGAGGTTACCAGTGGGAGATGAGGACCAGCAAGAGCTTTCAGGCTGGCACCTTTAGTGTAGGAGCAATCCCTGGACGTTCGCAATGTCGGTGTTGAGCTCTGGCCAGATTGAGCAGGAGAGGCTGTGTACGTTGGAAGTTTTAGTAGGCGAAACAAGTTCAGAGCCCAAGTGTTTGTGGTTCGTTTGAGAGGTTACCAGTGGGAGATGAGGACCAGCAAGAGCTTTCAGGACTGGCACATTTAGTGTAGGAGCAATCGCTGGACGTTCGTAATTTCGGTGTGGAGCTCTGGCCAGATTGAGCAGGAGAGGCTGTGTACGTTGGAAGTTTTAGTAGGCTAAACAAGTTCAGAGCCCAAGTGCTTGTGGTTCGTTTGAGAGGTTACCAGTGGGAGATGAGGACCAGCAAGAGCTTTCAGGGCTGGCACCTTTAGTGTAGGAGCAATCCCTGGACGTTCGCAATGTCGGTGTTGAGCTCTGGCCAGATTGAGCAGGAGAGGCTGTGTACGTTGGAAGTTTTAGTAGGCGAAACAAGTTCAGAGCCCAAGTGTTTGTGGTTCGTTTGCGAGGTTACCAGTGGGAGATGAGGACCAGCAAGAGCTTTCAGGGCTGGCACCTTTAGTGTAGGAGCAATCCCTGGCCGTTCGCAATGTCGGTGTTTAGCTCTGGCCAGATTGAGCAGGAGAGGCTGTGTACGTTGGAAGTTTTAGTAGGCTAAACAAGTTCAGAGCCCAAGTGTTTGTGGTTCGTTTGAGAGGTTACCAGTGGGAGATGAGGACCAGCAAGAGCTTTCAGGACTGGCACCTTTAGTGTAGGAGCAATCGATGGACGTTCGTAATTTCGGTGTTGAGCTCTGGCCAGATTGAGCAGGAGAGGCGGTGTACGTTGGAAGTTTTAGTAGGCTAAACAAGTTCAGAGGCCAAGTGTTTGTGGTTCGTTTGAGAGGTTACCAGTGGGAGATGAGGAGCAGCAAGAGCTTTCAGGGCTGGCACCTTTAGTGTAGGAGCAATCCCTGGACGTTCGCAATGTCGGTGTTGAGCTCTGGCCAGATTGAGCAGGAGAGGCTGTGTACGTTGGAAGTTTTAGTAGGCTAAACAAGTTCAGAGCCCAAGTGTTTGTGGTTCGTTTGAGAGGTTACCAGTGGGAGATGAGGACCAGCAAGAGCTTTCAGGGCTGGCACCTTTAGTGTAGGAGGAATCCCTGGACGTTCGCAATGTCGGTGTTGAGCTCTGGCCAGATTGAGCAGGAGAGGCTGTGTACGTTGGAAGTTTTAGTAGGCTAAACAAGTTCAGAGGCCAAGTGTTTGTGGTTCGTTTGAGAGGTTACCAGTGGGAGATGAGGACCAGCAAGAGCTTTCAGGGCTGGCACCTTTAGTGTAGGAGCAATCCCTGGACGTTCGCAATGTCGGTGTTGAGCTCTGGCCAGATTGAGCAGGAGAGGCTGTGTACGTTGGAAGTTTTAGTAGGCTAAACAAGTTCAGAGCCCAAGTGTTTGTGGTTCGTTTGAGAGGTTACCAGTGGGAGATGAGGACCAGCAAGAGCTTTCAGGGCTGGCACCTTTAGTGTAGGAGCAATCCCTGGACGTTCGCAATGTCGGTGTGGAGCTCTGGCCAGATTGAGCAGGAGAGGCTGTGTACGTTGGAAGTTTTAGTAGGCTAAACAAGTTCAGAGCCCAAGTGTTTGTGGTTCGTTTGAGAGGTTACCAGTGGGAGATGAGGACCAGCAAGAGCTTTCAGGGTTGGCACCTTTAGTGTAGGAGCAATCCCTGGACGTTCGCAATGTCGGTGTTGAGCTCTGGCCAGATTGAGCAGGAGAGGCTGTGTACGTTGGAAGTTTTAGTAGGCTAAACAAGTTCAGAGCCCAAGTGTTTGTGGTTCGTTTGAGAGGTTACCAGTGGGAGATGAGGACCAGCAAGAGCTTTCAGGGCTGGCACCTTTAGTGTAGGAGCAATCCCTGGACGTTCGTAATTTCGGTGTTGAGCTCTGGCCAGATTGAGCAGGAGAGGCTGTGTACGTTGGAAGTTTTAGTAGGCTAAACAAGTTCAGAGCCCAAGTGTTTGTGGTTCGTTTGAGAGGTTACCAGTGGGAGATGAGGACCAGCAAGAGCTTTCAGGGCTGGCACCTTTAGTGTAGGAGCAATCCCTGGACGTTCGCAATGTCGGTGTTGAGCTCTGGCCAGATTGAGCAGGAGAGGCTGTGTACGTTGGAAGTTTTAGTAGGCGAAACAAGTTCAGAGCCCAAGTGTTTGTGGTTCGTTTGAGAGGTTACCAGTGGGAGATGAGGACCAGCAAGAGCTTTCAGGGCTGGCACCTTTAGTGTAGGAGCAATCCCTGGACGTTCGTAATTTCGGTGTTGAGCTCTGGCCAGATTGAGCAGGAGAGGCTGTGTACGTTGGAAGTTTTAGTAGACTAAACAAGTTCAGAGCCCAAGTGTTTGTGGTTCGTTTGAGAGGTTACCAGTGGGAGATGAGGACCAGCAAGAGCTTTCAGGGCTGGCACCTTTAGTGTAGGAGCAATCCCTGGACGTTCGCAATGTCGGTGTTGAGCTCTGGCCAGATTGAGCAGGAGAGGCTGTGTACGTTGGAAGTTTTAGTAGGCGAAACAAGTTGAGAGCCCAAGTGTTTGTGGTTCGTTTGAGAGGTTACCAGTGGGAGATGAGGACCAGCAAGAGCTTTCAGGGCTGGCACCTTTAGTGTAGGAGCAATCCCTGGACGTTCGCAATGTCGGTGTTGAGCTCTGGCCAGATTGAGCAGGAGAGGCTGTGTACGTTGGAAGTTTTAGTAGGCTAAACAAGTTCAGAGCCCAAGTGTTTGTGGTTCGTTTGAGAGGTTACCAGTGGGAGATGAGGACCAGCAAGAGCTTTCAGGGCTGGCACCTTTAGTGTAGGAGCAATCCCTGGACGTTCGTAATTTCGGTGTGGAGCTCTGGCCAGATTGAGCAGGAGAGGCTGTGTACGTTGGAAGTTTTAGTAGGCGAAACAAGTTCAGAGCCCAAGTGCTTGTGGTTCGTTTGAGAGGTTACCAGTGGGAGATGAGGACCAGCAAGAGCTTTCAGGGCTGGCACCTTTAGTGTAGGAGCAATCCCTGGACGTTCGCAATGTCGGTGTTGAGCTCTGGCCAGATTGAGCAGGAGAGGCTGTGTACGTTGGAAGTTTTTTTAGGCGAAACAAGTTCAGAGCCCAAGTGTTTGTGGTTCGTTTGCGAGGTTACCAGTGGGAGATGAGGACCAGCAAGAGCTTTCAGGGCTGGCACCTTTAGTGTAGGAGCAATCCCTGGACGTTCGCAATGTCGGTGTTGAGCTCTGGCCAGATTGAGCAGGAGAGGCTGTGTACGTTGGAAGTTTTAGTAGGCTAAACAAGTTGAGAGCCCAAGTGTTTGTGGTTCGTTTGAGAGGTTACCAGTGGGAGATGAGGACCAGCAAGAGCTTTCAGGGCTGGCACCTTTAGTGTAGGAGCAATCCCTGGACGTTCGCAATTTCGGTGTTGAGCTCTGGCCAGATTGAGCAGGAGAGGCTGTGTACGTTGGAAGTTTTAGTAGGCTAAACAAGTTCAGAGCCCAAGTGTTTGTGGTTCGTTTGAGAGGTTACCAGTGGGAGATGAGGACCAGCAAGAGCTTTCAGGGCTGGCACCTTTAGTGTAGGAGCAATCCCTGGACGTTCGCAATGTCGGTGTTGAGCTCTGGCCAGATTGAGCAGGAGAGGCTGTGTACGTTGGAAGTTTTAGTAGGCTAAACAAGTTCAGAGCCCAAGTGTTTGTGGTTCGTTTGAGAGGTTACCAGTGGGAGATGAGGACCAGCAAGAGCTTTCAGGGCTGGCACCTTTAGTGTAGGAGCAATCCCTGGACGTTCACAATGTCGGTGTTGAGCTCTGGCCAGATTGAGCAGGAGAGGCTGTGTACGTTGGAAGTTTTAGTAGGCTAAACAAGTTCAGAGCCCAAGTGTTTGTGGTTCGTTTGAGAGGTTACCAGTGGGAGATGAGGACCAGCAAGAGCTTTCAGGGCTGGCACCTTTAGTGTAGGAGCAATCCCTGGACGTTCGCAATGTCGGTGTTGAGCTCTGGCCAGATTGAGCAGGAGAGGCTGTGTACGTTGGAAGTTTTAGTAGGCTAAACAAGTTCAGAGCCCAAGTGTTTGTGGTTCGTTTGAGAGGTTACCAGTGGGAGATGAGGACCAGCAAGAGCTTTCAGGGCTGGCACCTTTAGTGTAGGAGCAATCCCTGGACGTTCGTAATTTCGGTATTGAGGTCTGGCCAGATTGAGCAGGAGAGGCTGTGTACGTTGGAAGTTTTAGTAGGCGAAACAAGTTCAGAGCCCAAGTGTTTGTGGTTCGTTTGAGAGGTTACCAGTGGGAGATGAGGACCAGCAAGAGCTTTCAGGGCTGGCACCATTAGTGTAGGAGCAATCCCTGGCCGTTCGCAATGTCGGTGTTGAGCTCTGGCCAGATTGAGCAGGAGAGGCTGTGTACGTTGGAAGTTTTAGTAGGCGAAACAAGTTCAGAGCCCAAGTGTTTGTGGTTCGTTTGAGAGGTTACCAGTGGGAGATGAGGACCAGCAAGAGCTTTCAGGGCTGGCACCTTTAGTGTAGGAGCAATCCCTGGATGTTCGCAATGTCGGTGTTGAGCTCTGGCCAGATTGAGCAGGAGAGGCTGTGTACGTTGGAAGTTTTAGTAGGCTAAACAAGTTCAGAGCCCAAGTGTTTGTGGTTCGTTTGAGAGGTTACCAGTGGGAGATGAGGAGCAGCAAGAGCTTTCAGGGCTGGCATCTTTAGTGTAGGAGCAATCCCTGGACGTTCGTAATTTCGGTGTTGAGCTCTGGCCAGATTGAGCAGGAGAGGCTGTGTACGTTGGAAGTTTTAGTAGGCGAAACAAGTTCAGAGCCCAAGTGCTTGTGGTTCGTTTGAGAGGTTACCAGTGGGAGATGAGGACCAGCAAGAGCTTTCAGGGCTGGCACCTTTAGTGTAGGAGCAATCCCTGGACGTTCGCAATGTCGGTGTTGAGCTCTGGCCAGATTGAGCAGGAGAGGCTGTGTACGTTGGAAGTTTTAGTAGGCTAAACAAGTTCAGAGCCCAAGTGTTTGTGGTTCGTTTGAGAGGTTACCAGTGGGAGATGAGGACCAGCAAGAGCTTTCAGGGCTGGCACCTTTAGTGTAGGAGCAATCCCTGGACGTTCGCAATGTCGGTGTTGAGCTCTGGCCAGATTGAGCAGGAGAGGCTGTGTACGTTGGAAGTTTTAGTAGGCGAAACAAGTTCAGAGCCCAAGTGTTTGTGGTTCGTTTGAGAGGTTACCAGTGGGAGATGAGGACCAGCAAGAGCTTTCAGGGCTGGCACCTTTAGTGTAGGAGCAATCCCTGGACGTTCGCAATGTCGGTGTTGAGCTCTGGCCAGATTGAGCAGGAGAGGCTGTGTACGTTGGAAGTTTTAGTAGGCTAAACAAGTTCAGAGCCCAAGTGTTTGTGGTTCGTTTGAGAGGTTACCAGTGGGAGATGAGGACCAGCAAGAGCTTTCAGGGCTGGCACCTTTAGTGTAGGAGCAATCCCTGGACGTTCGTAATTTCGGTGTTGAGCTCTGGCCAGATTGAGCAGGAGAGGCTGTGTACGTTGGAAGTTTTAGTAGGCGAAACAAGTTCAGAGCCCAAGTGCTTGTGGTTCGTTTGAGAGGTTACCAGTGGGAGATGAGGACCAGCAAGAGCTTTCAGGGCTGGCACCTTTAGTGTAGGAGCAATCCCTGGACGTTCGCAATGTCGGTGTTGAGCTCTGGCCAGATTGAGCAGGAGAGGCTGTGTACGTTGGAAGTTTTAGTAGGCTAAACAAGTTCAGAGCCCAAGTGTTTGTGGTTCGTTTGAGAGGTTACCAGTGGGAGATGAGGACCAGCAAGAGCTTTCAGGGCTGGCACCTTTAGTGTAGGAGCAATCGATGGACGTTCGTAATTTCGGTGTTGAGCTCTGGCCAGATTGAGCAGGAGAGGCTGTGTACGTTGGAAGTTTTAGTAGGCTAAACAAGTTCAGAGGCCAAGTGTTTGTGGTTCGTTTGAGAGGTTACCAGTGGGAGATGAGGACCAGCAAGAGCTTTCAGGGCTGGCACCTTTAGTGTAGGAGCAATCCCTGGACGTTCGCAATGTCGGTGTTGAGCTCTGGCCAGATTGAGCAGGAGAGGCTGTGTACGTTGGAAGTTTTAGTAGGCTAAACAAGTTCAGAGCCCAAGTGTTTGTGGTTCGTTTGAGAGGTTACCAGTGGGAGATGAGGACCAGCAAGAGCTTTCAGGGCTGGCACCTTTAGTGTAGGAGGAATCCCTGGACGTTCGCAATGTCGGTGTTGAGCTCTGGCCAGATTGAGCAGGAGAGGCTGTGTACGTTGGAAGTTTTAGTAGGCTAAACAAGTTCAGAGCCCAAGTGTTTGTGGTTCGTTTGAGAGGTTACCAGTGGGAGATGAGGACCAGCAAGAGCTTTCAGGGCTGGCACCTTTAGTGTAGGAGCAATCCCTGGACGATCGCAATGTCGGTGTTGAGCTCTGGCCAGATTGAGCAGGAGAGGCTGTGTACGTTGGAAGTTTTAGTAGGCTAAACAAGTTCAGAGCCCAAGTGTTTGTGGTTCGTTTGAGAGGTTACCAGTGGGAGATGAGGACCAGCAAGAGCTTTCAGGGCTGGCACCTTTAGTGTAGGAGCAATCCCTGGACGTTCGTAATTTCGGTGTTGAGCTCTGGCCAGATTGAGCAGGAGAGGCTGTGTACGTTGGAAGTTTTAGTAGGCGAAACAAGTTCAGAGCCCAAGTGTTTGTGGTTCGTTTGCGAGGTTACCAGTGGGAGATGAGGACCAGCAAGAGCTTTCAGGGCTGGCACCTTTAGTGTAGGAGCAATCCCTGGACGTTCGCAATGTCGGTGTTGAGCTCTGGCCAGATTGAGCAGGAGAGGCTGTGTACGTTGGAAGTTTTAGTAGGCTAAACAAGTTCAGAGCCCAAGTGTTTGTGGTTCGTTTGAGAGGTTACCAGTGGGAGATGAGGACCAGCAAGAGCTTTCAGGGCTGGCACCTTTAGTGTAGGAGCAATCCCTGGACGTTCGTAATTTCGGTGTTGAGCTCTGGCCAGATTGAGCAGGAGAGGCTGTGTACGTTGGAAGTTTTAGTAGGCGAAACAAGTTCAGAGCCCAAGTGCTTGTGGTTCGTTTGAGAGGTTACCAGTGGGAGATGAGGACCAGCAAGAGCTTTCAGGGCTGGCACCTTTAGTGTAGGAGCAATCCCTGGACGTTCGCAATTTCGGTGTTGAGCTCTGGCCAGATTGAGCAGGAGAGGCTGTGTACGTTGGAAGTTTTAGTAGGCTAAACAAGTTCAGAGCCCAAGTGTTTGTGGTTCGTTTGAGAGGTTACCAGTGGGAGATGAGGACCAGCAAGAGCTTTCAGGGCTGGCACCTTTAGTGTAGGAGCAATCGATGGACGTTCGTAATTTCGGTGTTGAGCTCTGGCCAGATTGAGCAGGAGAGGCTGTGTACGTTGGAAGTTTTAGTAGGCTAAACAAGTTCAGAGGCCAAGTGTTTGTGGTTCGTTTGAGAGGTTACCAGTGGGAGATGAGGACCAGCAAGAGCTTTCAGGGCTGGCACCTTTAGTGTAGGAGCAATCCCTGGACGTTCGCAATGTCGGTGTTGAGCTCTGGCCAGATTGAGCAGGAGAGGCTGTGTACGTTGGAAGTTTTAGTAGGCTAAACAAGTTCAGAGCCCAAGTGTTTGTGGTTCGTTTGAGAGGTTACCAGTGGGAGATGAGGACCAGCAAGAGCTTTCAGGGCTGGCACCTTTAGTGTAGGAGGAATCCCTGGACGTTCGCAATGTCGGTGTTGAGCTCTGGCCAGATTGAGCAGGAGAGGCTGTGTACGTTGGAAGTTTTAGTAGGCTAAACAAGTTCAGAGCCCAAGTGTTTGTGGTTCGTTTGAGAGGTTACCAGTGGGAGATGAGGACCAGCAAGAGCTTTCAGGGCTGGCACCTTTAGTGTAGGAGCAATCCCTGGACGATCGCAATGTCGGTGTTGAGCTCTGGCCAGATTGAGCAGGAGAGGCTGTGTACGTTGGAAGTTTTAGTAGGCTAAACAAGTTCAGAGCCCAAGTGTTTGTGGTTCGTTTGAGAGGTTACCAGTGGGAGATGAGGACCAGCAAGAGCTTTCAGGGCTGGCACCTTTAGTGTAGGAGCAATCCCTGGACGTTCGTAATTTCGGTGTTGAGCTCTGGCCAGATTGAGCAGGAGAGGCTGTGTACGTTGGAAGTTTTAGTAGGCGAAACAAGTTCAGAGCCCAAGTGTTTGTGGTTCGTTTGAGAGGTTACCAGTGGGAGATGAGGACCAGCAAGAGCTTTCAGGGCTGGCACCTTTAGTGTAGGAGCAATCCCTGGACGTTCGCAATGTCGGTGTGGAGCTCTGGCCAGATTGAGCAGGAGAGGCTGTGTACGTTGGAAGTTTTAGTAGGCTAAACAAGTTCAGAGCCCAAGTGTTTGTGGTTCGTTTGAGAGGTTACCAGTGGGAGATGAGGACCAGCAAGAGCTTTCAGGGTTGGCACCTTTAGTGTAGGAGCAATCCCTGGACGTTCGCAATGTCGGTGTTGAGCTCTGGCCAGATTGAGCAGGAGAGGCTGTGTACGTTGGAAGTTTTAGTAGGCGAAACAAGTTCAGAGCCCAAGTGTTTGTGGTTCGTTTGAGAGGTTACCAGTGGGAGATGAGGACCAGCAAGAGCTTTCAGGGCTGGCACCTTTAGTGTAGGAGCAATCCCTGGCCGTTCGCAATGTCGGTGTTGAGCTCTGGCCAGATTGAGCAGGAGAGGCTGTGTACGTTGGAAGTTTTAGTAGGCTAAACAAGTTCAGAGCCCAAGTGTTTGTGGTTCGTTTGAGAGGTTACCAGTGGGAGATGAGGACCAGCAAGAGCTTTCAGGGCTGGCACCTTTAGTGTAGGAGCAATCCCTGGACGTTCGCAATGTCGGTGTTGAGCTCTGGCCAGATTGAGCAGGAGAGGCTGTGTACGTTGGAAGTTTTAGTAGGCTAAACAAGTTCAGAGGCCAAGTGTTTGTGGTTCGTTTGAGAGGTTACCAGTGGGAGATGAGGACCAGCAAGAGCTTTCAGGGCTGGCACCTTTAGTGTAGGAGCAATCCCTGGACGTTCGCAATGTCGGTGTTGAGCTCTGGCCAGATTGAGCAGGAGAGGCTGTGTACGTTGGAAGTTTTAGTAGGCTAAACAAGTTCAGAGCCCAAGTGTTTGTGGTTCGTTTGAGAGGTTACCAGTGGGAGATGAGGACCAGCAAGAGCTTTCAGGGCTGGCACCTTTAGTGTAGGAGCAATCGCTGGACGTTCGCAATTTCGGTGTTGAGCTCTGGCCAGATTGAGCAGGAGAGGCTGTGTACGTTGGAAGTTTTAGTAGGCTAAACAAGTTCAGAGGCCAAGTGTTTGTGGTTCGTTTGAGAGGTTACCAGTGGGAGATGAGGACCAGCAAGAGCTTTCAGGGCTGGCACCTTTAGTGTAGGAGCAATCCCTGGACGTTCGCAATTCCGGTGTTGAGCTCTGGCCAGATTGAGCAGGAGAGGCTGTGTACGTTGGAAGTTTTAGTAGGCTAAACAAGTTCAGAGCCCAAGTGTTTGTGGTTCGTTTGAGAGGTTACCAGTGGGAGATGAGGACCAGCAAGAGCTTTCAGGGCTGGCACCTTTAGTGTAGGAGCAATCCCTGGACGTTCGCAATGTCGGTGTTGAGCTCTGGCCAGATTGAGCAGGAGAGGCTGTGTACGTTGGAAGTTTTAGTAGGCTAAACAAGTTCAGAGCCCAAGTGTTTGTGGTTCGTTTGAGAGGTTACCAGTGGGAGATGAGGACCAGCAAGAGCTTTCAGGGCTGGCACCTTTAGTGTAGGAGCAATCCCTGGACGTTCGTAATTTCGGTGTTGAGGTCTGGCCAGATTGAGCAGGAGAGGCTGTGTACGTTGGAAGTTTTAGTAGGCGAAACAAGTTGAGAGCCCAAGTGTTTGTGGTTCGTTTGAGAGGTTACCAGTGGGAGATGAGGACCAGCAAGAGCTTTCAGGGCTGGCACCATTAGTGTAGGAGCAATCCCTGGCCGTTCGCAATGTCGGTGTTGAGCTCTGGCCAGATTGAGCAGGAGAGGCTGTGTACGTTGGAAGTTTTAGTAGGCGAAACAAGTTCAGAGCCCAAGTGTTTGTGGTTCGTTTGAGAGGTTACCAGTGGGAGATGAGGACCAGCAAGAGCTTTCAGGGCTGGCACCTTTAGTGTAGGAGCAATCCCTGGATGTTCGCAATGTCGGTGTTGAGCTCTGGCCAGATTGAGCAGGAGAGGCTGTGTACGTTGGAAGTTTTAGTAGGCTAAACAAGTTCAGAGCCCAAGTGTTTGTGGTTCGTTTGAGAGGTTACCAGTGGGAGATGAGGACCAGCAAGAGCTTTCAGGGCTGGCACCTTTAGTGTAGGAGCAATCCCTGGACGTTCGCAATGTCGGTGTTGAGCTCTGGCCAGATTGAGCAGGAGAGGCTGTGTACGTTGGAAGTTTTAGTAGGCGAAACAAGTTCAGAGCCCAAGTGTTTGTGGTTCGTTTGAGAGGTTACCAGTGGGAGATGAGGACCAGCAAGAGCTTTCAGGGCTGGCACCTTTATTGTAGGAGCAATCGCTGGACGTTCGCAATGTCGGTGTTGAGCTCTGGCCAGATTGAGCAGGAGAGGCTGTGTACGTTGGAAGTTTTAGTAGGCTAAACAAGTTCAGAGCCCAAGTGTTTGTGGTTCGTTTGAGAGGTTACCAGTGGGAGATGAGGACCAGCAAGAGCTTTCAGGGCTGGCACCTTTAGTGTAGGAGCAATCGATGGACGTTCGTAATTTCGGTGTTGAGCTCTGGCCAGATTGAGCAGGAGAGGCGGTGTACGTTGGAAGTTTTAGTAGGCTAAACAAGTTCAGAGGCCAAGTGTTTGTGGTTCGTTTGAGAGGTTACCAGTGGGAGATGAGGACCAGCAAGAGCTTTCAGGGCTGGCACCTTTAGTGTAGGAGCAATCCCTGGACGTTCGCAATGTCGGTGTTGAGCTCTGGCCAGATTGAGCAGGAGAGGCTGTGTACGTTGGAAGTTTTAGTAGGCTAAACAAGTTCAGAGCCCAAGTGTTTGTGGTTCGTTTGAGAGGTTACCAGTGGGAGATGAGGACCAGCAAGAGCTTTCAGGGCTGGCACCTTTAGTGTAGGAGGAATCCCTGGACGTTCGCAATTTCGGTGTTGAGCTCTGGCCAGATTGAGCAGGAGAGGCTGTGTACGTTGGAAGTTTTAGTAGGCTAAACAAGTTCAGAGCCCAAGTGTTTGTGGTTCGTTTGAGAGGTTACCAGTGGGAGATGAGGAGCAGCAAGAGCTTTCAGGGCTGGCACCTTTAGTGTAGGAGCAATCCCTGGACGATCGCAATGTCGGTGTTGAGCTCTGGCCAGATTGAGCAGGAGAGGCTGTGTACGTTGGAAGTTTTAGTAGGCTAAACAAGTTCAGAGCCCAAGTGTTTGTGGTTCGTTTGAGAGGTTACCAGTGGGAGATGAGGACCAGCAAGAGCTTTCAGGGCTGGCACCTTTAGTGTAGGAGCAATCCCTGGACGTTCGTAATTTCGGTGTTGAGCTCTGGCCAGATTGAGCAGGAGTGGCTGTGTACGTTGGAAGTTTTAGTAGGCTAAACAAGTTCAGAGCCCAAGTGTTTGTGGTTCGTTTGAGAGGTTACCAGTGGGAGATGAGGACCAGCAAGAGCTTTCAGGGCTGGCACCTTTAGTGTAGGAGCAATCCCTGGACGTTCGCAATGTCGGTGTGGAGCTCTGGCCAGATTGAGCAGGAGAGGCTGTGTACGTTGGAAGTTTTAGTAGGCTAAACAAGTTCAGAGCCCAAGTGTTTGTGGTTCGTTTGAGAGGTTACCAGTGGGAGATGAGGACCAGCAAGAGCTTTCAGGGTTGGCACCTTTAGTGTAGGAGCAATCCCTGGACGTTCGCAATGTCGGTGTTGAGCTCTGGCCAGATTGAGCAGGAGAGGCTGTGTACGTTGGAAGTTTTAGTAGGCGAAACAAGTTCAGAGCCCAAGTGTTTGTGGTTCGTTTGAGAGGTTACCAGTGGGAGATGAGGACCAGCAAGAGCTTTCAGGGCTGGCATCTTTAGTGTAGGAGCAATCCCTGGACGTTCGCAATGTCGGTGTTGAGCTCTGGCCAGATTGAGCAGGAGAGGCTGTGTACGTTGGAAGTTTTAGCAGGCTAAACAAGTTCAGAGCCCAAGTGTTTGTGGTTCGTTTGAGAGGTTACCAGTGGGAGATGAGGACCAGCAAGAGCTTTCAGGGCTGGCACCTTTAGTGTAGGAGCAATCCCTGGACGTTCGCAATGTCGGTGTTGAGCTCTGGCCAGATTGAGCAGGAGAGGCTGTGTACGTTGGAAGTTTTAGTAGGCTAAACAAGTTCAGAGGCCAAGTGTTTGTGGTTCGTTTGAGAGGTTACCAGTGGGAGATGAGGAGCAGCAAGAGCTTTCAGGGCTGGCACCTTTAGTGTAGGAGCAATCCCTGGACGTTCGCAATGTCGGTGTTGAGCTCTGGCCAGATTGAGCAGGAGAGGCTGTGTACGTTGAAAGTTTTAGTAGGCTAAACAAGTTGAGAGCCCAAGTGTTTGTGGTTCGTTTGAGAGGTTACCAGTGGGAGATGAGGACCAGCAAGAGCTTTCAGGGCTGGCACCTTTAGTGTAGGAGCAATCCCTGGACGTTCGCAATGTCGGTGTTGAGCTCTGGCCAGATTGAGCAGGAGAGGCTGTGTACGTTGGAAGTTTTAGTAGGCTAAACAAGTTCAGAGCCCAAGTGTTTGTGGTTCGTTTGAGAGGTTACCAGTGGGAGATGAGGACCAGCAAGAGCTTTCAGGGCTGGCACCTTTAGTGTAGGAGCAATCCCTGGACGTTCGCAATTTCGGTGTTGAGCTCTGGCCAGATTGAGCAGGAGAGGCTGTGTACGTTGGAAGTTTTAGTAGGCTAAACAAGTTCAGAGCCCAAGTGTTTGTGGTTCGTTTGAGAGGTTACCAGTGGGAGATGAGGACCAGCAAGAGCTTTCAGGGCTGGCACCTTTAGTGTAGGAGCAATCCCTGGACGTTCGCAATGTCGGTGTTGAGCTCTGGCCAGATTGAGCAGGAGAGGCTGTGTACGTTGGAAGTTTTAGTAGGCTAAACAAGTTCAGAGCCCAAGTGTTTGTGGTTCGTTGAGAGGTTACCAGTGGGAGATGAGGACCAGCAAGAGGTTTCAGGGCTGGCACCATTAGTGTAGGAGCAATCCCTGGCCGTTCGCAATGTCGGTGTTGAGCTCTGGCCAGATTGAGCAGGAGAGGCTGTGTACGTTGGAAGTTTTAGTAGGCGAAACAAGTTCAGAGCCCAAGTGTTTGTGGTTCGTTTGAGAGGTTACCAGTGGGAGATGAGGACCAGCAAGAGCTTTCAGGGCTGGCACCTTTAGTGTAGGAGCAATCCCTGGATGTTCGCAATGTCGGTGTTGAGCTCTGGCCAGATTGAGCAGGAGAGGCTGTGTACGTTGGAAGTTTTAGTAGGCTAAACAAGTTGAGAGCCCAAGTGTTTGTGGTTCGTTTGAGAGGTTACCAGTGGGAGATGAGGAGCAGCAAGAGCTTTCAGGGCTGGCACCTTTAGTGTAGGAGCAATCCCTGGACGTTCGCAATGTCGGTGTTGAGCTCTGGCCAGATTGAGCAGGAGAGGCTGTGTACGTTGGAAGTTTTAGTGGGCGAAACAAGTTCAGAGCCCAAGTGTTTGTGGTTCGTTTGAGAGGTTACCAGTGGGAGATGAGGACCAGCAAGAGCTTTCAGGGCTGGCACCTTTAGTGTAGGAGCAATCCCTGGACGTTCGCAATGTCAGTGTTGAGCTCTGGCCAGATTGAGCAGGAGAGGCTGTGTACGTTGGAAGTTTTAGTAGGCGAAACAAGTTCAGAGCCCAAGTGTTTGTGGTTCGTTTGAGAGGTTACCAGTGGGAGATGAGGACCAGCAAGAGCTTTCAGGGCTGGCACCTTTAGTGTAGGAGCAATCCCTGGACGTTCGCAATGTCGGTGTTGAGCTCTGGCCAGATTGAGCAGGAGAGGCTGTGTACGTTGGAAGTTTTAGTAGGCTAAACAAGTTCAGAGCCCAAGTGTTTGTGGTTCGTTTGAGAGGTTACCAGTGGGAGATGAGGACCAGCAAGAGCTTTCAGGGCTGGCACCTTTAGTGTAGGAGCAATCCCTGGACGTTCGCAATTTCGGTGTTGAGCTCTGGCCAGATTGAGCAGGAGAGGCTGTGTACGTTGGAAGTTTTAGTAGGCGAAACAAGTTCAGAGCCCAAGTGTTTGTGGTTCGTTTGAGAGGTTACCAGTGGGAGATGAGGAGCAGCAAGAGCTTTCAGGGCTGGCACCTTTAGTGTAGGAGCAATCCCTGGACGTTCGTAATTTCGGTGTTGAGCTCTGGCCAGATTGAGCAGGAGAGGCGGTGTACGTTGGAAGTTTTAGTAGGCTAAACAAGTTCAGAGGCCAAGTGTTTGTGGTTCGTTTGAGAGGTTACCAGTGGGAGATGAGGACCAGCAAGAGCTTTCAGGGCTGGCACCTTTAGTGTAGGAGCAATCCCTGGACGTTCGCAATGTCGGTGTTGAGCTCTGGCCAGATTGAGCAGGAGAGGCTGTGTACGTTGGAAGTTTTAGTAGGCTAAACAAGTTCAGAGCCCAAGTGTTTGTGGTTCGTTTGAGAGGTTACCAGTGGGAGATGAGGACCAGCAAGAGCTTTCAGGGCTGGCACCTTTAGTGTAGGAGGAATCCTGGACTTTCGCAATGTCGGTGTTGAGCTCTGGCCAGATTGAGCAGGAGAGGCTGTGTACGTTGGAAGTTTTAGTAGGCTAAACAAGTTCAGAGCCCAAGTGTTTGTGGTTCGTTTGAGAGGTTACCAGTGGGAGATGAGGAGCAGCAAGAGCTTTCAGGGCTGGCACCTTTAGTGTAGGAGCAATCCCTGGACGTTCGCAATTTCGGTGTGGAGCTCTGGCCAGATTGAGCAGGAGAGGCTGTGTACGTTGGAAGTTTTAGTAGGCTAAACAAGTTCAGAGCCCAAGTGTTTGTGGTTCGTTTGAGAGGTTACCAGTGGGAGATGAGGACCAGCAAGAGCTTTCAGGGCTGGCACCTTTAGTGTAGGAGCAATCCCTGGACGTTCGCAATGTCGGTGTTGAGCTCTGGCCAGATTGAGCAGGAGAGGCTGTGTACGTTGGAAGTTTTAGTAGGCTAAACAAGTTCAGAGCCCAAGTGTTTGTGGTTCGTTTGAGAGGTTACCAGTGGGACATGAGGACCAGCAAGAGCTTTCAGGGTTGGCACCTTTAGTGTAGGAGCAATCCCTGGACGTTCGCAATGTCGGTGTTGAGCTCTGGCCAGATTGAGCAGGAGAGGCTGTGTACGTTGGAAGTTTTAGTAGGCGAAACAAGTTCAGAGCCCAAGTGTTTGTGGTTCGTTTGAGAGGTTACCAGTGGGAGATGAGGACCAGCAAGAGCTTTCAGGGCTGGCACCTTTAGTGTAGGAGCAATCCCTGGACGTTCGCAATGTCGGTGTTGAGCTCTGGCCAGATTGAGCAGGAGAGGCTGTGTACGTTGGAAGTTTTAGTAAGGCTAAACAAGTTCAGAGCCCAAGTGTTTGTGGTTCGTTTGAGAGGTTACCAGTGGGAGATGAGGACCAGCAAGAGCTTTCAGGGCTGGCACCTTTAGTGTAGGAGCAATCCCTGGACGTTCGCAATGTCGGTGTTGAGCTCTGGCCAGATTGAGCAGGAGAGGCTGTGTACGTTGGAAGTTTTAGTAGGCTAAACAAGTTGAGAGCCCAAGTGTTTGTGGTTCGTTTGAGAGGTTACCAGTGGGAGATGAGGACCAGCAAGAGCTTTCAGGGCTGGCACCTTTAGTGTAGGAGCAATCCCTGGACGTTCGCAATGTCGGTGTTGAGCTCTGGCCAGATTGAGCAGGAGAGGCTGTGTACGTTGGAAGTTTTAGTAGGCTAAACAAGTTGAGAGCCCAAGTGTTTGTGGTTCGTTTGAGAGGTTACCAGTGGGAGATGAGGACCAGCAAGAGCTTTCAGGGCTGGCACCTTTAGTGTAGGAGCAATCCCTGGACGTTCGCAATGTCGGTGTTGAGCTCTGGCCAGATTGAGCAGGAGAGGCTGTGTACGTTGGAAGTTTTAGTAGGCTAAACAAGTTCAGAGCCCAAGTGTTTGTGGTTCGTTTGAGAGGTTACCAGTGGGAGATGAGGACCAGCAAGAGCTTTCAGGGCTGGCACCTTTAGTGTAGGAGCAATCCCTGGACGTTCGCAATTTCGGTGTTGAGCTCTGGCCAGATTGAGCAGGAGAGGCTGTGTACGTTGGAAGTTTTAGTAGGCTAAACAAGTTCAGAGCCCAAGTGTTTGTGGTTCGTTTGAGAGGTTACCAGTGGGAGATGAGGACCAGCAAGAGCTTTCAGGGCTGGCACCTTTAGTGTAGGAGCAATCCCTGGACGTTCGCAATTTCGGTGTTGAGCTCTGGCCAGATTGAGCAGGAGAGGCTGTGTACGTTGGAAGTTTTAGTAGGCTAAACAAGTTCAGAGCCCAAGTGTTTGTGGTTCGTTTGAGAGGTTACCAGTGGGAGATGAGGACCAGCAAGAGCTTTCAGGGCTGGCACCTTTAGTGTAGGAGCAATCCCTGGACGTTCGTAATTTCGGTGTTGAGGTCTGGCCAGATTGAGCAGGAGAGGCTGTGTACGTTGGAAGTTTTAGTAGGCTAAACAAGTTCAGAGCCCAAGTGTTTGTGGTTCGTTTGAGAGGTTACCAGTGGGAGATGAGGACCAGCAAGAGCTTTCAGGGCTGGCACCATTAGTGTAGGAGCAATCCCTGGCCGTTCGCAATGTCGGTGTTGAGCTCTGGCCAGATTGAGCAGGAGAGGCTGTGTACGTTGGAAGTTTTAGTAGGCGAAACAAGTTCAGAGCCCAAGTGTTTGTGGTTCGTTTGCGAGGTTACCAGTGGGAGATGAGGACCAGCAAGAGCTTTCAGGGCTGGCACCTTTAGTGTAGGAGCAATCCCTGGATGTTCGCAATGTCGGTGTTGAGCTCTGGCCAGATTGAGCAGGAGAGGCTGTGTACGTTGGAAGTTTTAGTAGGCTAAACAAGTTCAGAGCCCAAGTGTTTGTGGTTCGTTTGAGAGGTTACCAGTGGGAGATGAGGAGCAGCAATAGCTTTCAGGGCTGGCACCTTTAGTGTAGGAGCAATCCCTGGACGTTCGTAATTTCGGTGTTGAGCTCTGGCCAGATTGAGCAGGAGAGGCTGTGTACGTTGGAAGTTTTAGTAGGCGAAAAAAGTTCAGAGCCCAAGTA
>NW_026776511.1:0-48741 GCF_030936135.1 Gavia stellata
TCTCATCTCCCACTGGTAACCTCTAAAAACGAACCACAAACACTTGGGGCTCTGAACTTGTTTAGGCTACTAAAACTTCCAACGTACACAGCCTCTCCTGCTCGAGCTGGCCAAAGTTCAACACCGAAATTGCGAACGTCCAGCGATTGCTCTCCTACACTAAAGGTGCCAGCCCCGAAAGCTGTTGCTGGTCATCCATCTCCCACTGGTAACCTCTAAAACGAACCACAAACACTTGGGCTCTGAACTTGTTTAGGCTACACAAAACTTCCAACGTACACAGCCTCTCACCTGCTGATCGAGCTGCCCAAAGTTCAACACCTGAAATTGCGAACGTCCAGCGATTGCTCCTACACTAAAGGTGCCAGCCCTGAAAGCTCTTGCTGGTTCCTCATCTCCCACCTGGTAACCTCTAAAAGGAACCACAAACACTTGGGCTCCGAACTTGTTTAGGCTACTAAAACTTCCAACGTACACAGCCTCTCCTGCTCGAGCTGCCCAAAGTTCAACACTGAAATTGCGAACGTCCAGCGATTGCTCCTACACTAAAGGTGCCAGCCCTGAAAGCCGTTGCTGAGGTCCTCATCTTCCCCACTGGTTACCTCTAAACGAACCACAAAAACTTGGGCTCTGAACTTGTTTAGGCTACTAAAACTTCCAACGTACACAGCCTCTCCTGCTCGAGCTGCCCAAAGTTCAACACCGAAATTGCGAACGTCCAGCGATTGCTCCTACACTAAAGGTGCCAGCCCTGAATGCTGTTGCTGATCCTCATCTCCCACTGGTAACCTCTAAAACGAACCACAAACACTTGGGCTCTGAACTTGTTTAGGCTACTAAACACTTCCAACGTACACAGCCTCTCCTGCTCGAGCTGCCCAAAGTTCAACAACCGAAATTGCGAACGTCCAGCGATTCCTCCTCTACACTAAAGGTGCCAGCCCCTGAATGCTGTTGCTCGTCCTCATCTCCCACTGGTAACCTCGAAAACCAACCACAAACACTTGGGCTCTGAACTTGTTTAGGCTACTAAAACTTCCAACGTACACAGCCTCTCCTGCTCGAGC
The DNA here is from genome assembly GCF_030936135.1 of Gavia stellata. NCBI lineage: Eukaryota > Metazoa > Chordata > Aves > Gaviiformes > Gaviidae > Gavia > Gavia stellata. The sequence goes on from NW_026776511.1 coordinate 1,068, forward strand.
TGGCCAAGATCAACACCCGAAATTGCGAACGTCCAGCGATTGCTCCTACACTAAAGGTGCCAGCCCTGAATGCTGTTGCTCGTCCTCATCTCCCCACTGGTAACCTCTAAAGCAAACCACAAAGCACTTGGGCTCTGAACTCTGTTTAGGCTACTACAAACTTCCAACGTACACAGCCTCTCTCCTGCTCGAGCTGGCCAGAAGAGCTCAACACCGAAATTGCGAAGACATCCAGCGATTGCTCCTACACTAAAGGTGCCAGCCCTGAATGCTGTTGCTCGTCCTCCTCTCCCACTGGTAACCCTCTAAAACCAACCACAAACACTTGGGCTCTGAACTTGTTTAGGCTACTAAAACTTCCAACGTACACAGCCTCTCCTGCTCGAGCTGGCCAAAGTTCAACACCGAAATTGCGAACGTCCAGCGATTGCCTCCTACACTAAAGGTGCCAGCCCTGAAAGCTGTTGCTGACGTCCTCATCTCCCACTGGTAACCTCTAAAGAACCAACCACAAACACTTGGGCTCTGAACTTGGTTTTAGGCTACTAAAACTTCCAACGTACACAGCCTCTCCTGCTCGAGCTGGCCAAAGTTCAACACCGAAATTGCGAACGTCCAGCGATTGCTCCTACACTAAAGGTGCCAGCCCTGAAAGCTCTTGCTGGTCCCTCATCTCCCACTGGTAACCTCTAAAACGAACCACAAACACTTGGGCTCTGAACTTGTTTAGAGCTACTAAAAACTTCCAACGTACACAGCCTCTCCTGATCGAGCTGCCCAAAAGTTCAACACACGAAATTGCGAACGTCAGCGATTGCTCCTACACTAAACAGGTGCCCAGCCCTGAAAGCTCTTGCTGGTCCTCATCTCCCCACTGGTAACCATCTAAAAGGAACCACAAACACTTGGGCTCCGAACTTGTTTAGGCTACTAAAACTTCAACGTACACAGCCTCTCCTGCTCGAGCTGCCCAAAGTTCAACACTGAAATTGCGAACGTCCAGCGATTGCTCCTACACTAAAGGTCGCCAGCCCTGAAAGCCGTTGCTGCGGTCCTCATCTCCCACTGGTTACCCTCTAAAAACGAACCACAAACACTTGGGGCTCTGAACTTGTTTAGGCTACTAAAACTTCCAACGTACACAGCCTCTCCTGGCTCGAGCTGCCCCAAAGTTCAACACCGAAATTGCGAACGTCCAGCGATTGCTCCTACACTAAAGGTGCCCAGCCCCTGAATGCTGTTGCTGATCCTCATCTCCCACTGGTAACCTCTAAAACGAACCACAAACACTTGGGCTCTGAACTTGTTTAGGCTACTAAAACTTCCAACGTACACAGCCTCTCCTGCTCGAGCTGCCCCAAAGTTCAACACCGAAATTGCGAACGTCCAGGCGATTCCTCCTACACTAAAGGTGCCAAGCCCTGAATGCTGTTGCTCGTCCTCATCTCCCACTGGTAACCTCGAAAACGAACCACAAACACTTGGGCTCTGAACTTGTTTAGGCTACTAAAACTTCCAACGTACACAGCCTCTCCTGCTCTCGAGCTGGCCAGAGCTCAACACCGAAATTGCGAACATCCAGCGATTGCTCCTACTACACTAAAGGTGCCAGCCCCTGAATGCTGTTGCTCGTCCTCATCTCCCACTGGTAACCTCTAAAACCAACCACAAACACTTGGGCTCTGAACTTGTTTAGGCTACTAAAAACTTCCAACGTACACAGCCTCTCCTGCTCGAGCTGGCCAAAGTTCAACACCGAAATTGCGAACGTCCAGCGATTGCTCCTACACTAAAGGTGCCAGCCCTGAATGCTGTTGCTGATCCTCATCTCCCACTGGTAACCTCGAAAACGAACCACAAACACTTGGGCTCTGAACTTGTTTAGGCTACTAAAACTTCCAACGTTACACAGCCTCTCCTGCTCAATCTGGCCAGAGCTCAACACCGAAATTGCGAACGTCCAGCGATTGCTCCTACACTAAAGGTGCCAGCCCTGAATGCTGTTGCTGGTCCTCATCTCCCACTGGTAACCTCTAAAAACCAACCACAAACACTTGGGCTCTGAACTTGTTTAGGCTACTAAAACTTCCAACGTACACAGCCTCTCCTGCTCGAGCTGGCCAAGAAGTTCAACACCGAAATTGCGAACGTCCAGCGATTGCTCCTCCTACACTAAAGGCGCCAGCCCTGAAAGTTGTTGCTGGTCCTCATCTCCCACTGGTAACCTCGAAAACGAACCACAAACACTTGGGCTCTGCAACTTGTTTAGGCTACTAAAACTTCCAACGTATACAGCCTCTCCTGCTCGAGCTGGCCAAAGTTCAACACCGAAATTGCGAACGTCCAGCGATTGCTCCTACACTAAAGGTGCCAGCCCTGAAAGCTCTTGCTGGTCCTCATCTCCCACTGGTAACCTCGAAAACGAACCACAAACACTTGGGCTCTGAACTTGTTTAGCGCTACTAAAACTTCCAACGTACACAGCCTCTCCTGCTCGAGCTGCCCAAAAGTTCAACACCGAAATTGCGAACGTCCAGCGATTGCTCCTACACTAAAGGTGCCAGCCCTGAAAGCTCTTGCTGGTCCTCATCTCCCCACTGGTAACCTCTAAAAGGAACCACAAAACACTTGGGCTCTGAACTTGTTTAGGCTCTACTAAAACTTCCAACGTACACAGCCTCTCCTGCTCGAGCTGCCCCGAAGTTCAACACTGAAATTTGCGAACGTCCAGCGATTGCTCCTACACTAAAGGTGCCAGCCCTGAAAGCCGTTGCTGGTCCTCATCTCCCACTGGTTACCTCGAAAACGAACCACAAACACTTGGGCTCTGAACTTGTTTAGGGCTACTAAAACTTCCAACGTACACAGCCTCTCCTGCTCGAGCTGGCCAAAGTTCAACACCGAAATTGTGAACGTCCAGCGATTGCTCCTACACTAAAGGTGCCAGCCCTGAATGCTGTTGCTACGTCCTCATCTCCCACTGGTAACCTCTAAAACGAACCCACAAACACTTGGGCTCTGAACTTGTTTAGGCTACTAAACAACTTCCAACGTACACAGCCTCTCCTGCTCGAGCTGGCCAGAGCTCAACACCGAAATTGCGAAACATCCAGCGATTGCTCCTACACTAAAGGTGCCAGCCCTGAATGCTGTTGCTCGTCCTCATCTCCCACTGGTAACCTCTAAAACGAACCACAAACACTTGGGCTCTGAACTTGTTTAGCCTACAAAAACTTCCAACGTACACAGCCTCTCCTGCTCGAGCTGGCCAAAGTTCAACACCGAAATTGCGAACGTCCAGCGATTGCTCCTACACTAAAGGTGCCAGCCCTGAAAGCTCTTGCTGATCCTCATCTCCCCACTGGTAACCTCGAAAACGAACCACAAAACACTTGGGCTCTGAACTTGTTTAGGCTACTAAAACTTCCAACGTATACAGCCTCTCCTGCTCGAGCTGCCCAAAAGTTCAACACCGAAATTGCGAACGTCCAGCGATTGCATCCTACACTAAAGGTGCCAGCCCTGAATGCTGTTGCTTGGGTCACTCATCTCCCACTGGTAACCTCTAAAACGAACCACAAACACTTGGGCTCTGAACTTGTTTAGGCTACTAAAACTTCCAACGTACACAGCCTCTCCTGCTCGAGCTGGCCAGAGAGCTCAACACCGAAATTGCGAACATCCAGCGATTGCTCCTACACTAAAGGTGCCAGCCCTGAATGCTGTTGCTTGTCCTCATCTCCCACTGGTAACCTCTAAAACGAACCACAAACACTTGGGCTCTGAACTTGTTTAGGCTACTAAAACTTCCAACGTACACAGCCTCTCCTGCTCAATCTGGCCAGAGCTCAACACCAAAATTGCGAATGTCCAGCCGATTGCTCCTACACGTAAAGGTGCCAGCCCTGAAAGCTGTTGCTGGTCCTCATCTCCCACTGGTAACCTCTAAAATGAACCACAAACACTTGGGCTCTGAACTTGTTTAGGCTACTAAAAACTTCCAACGTACACAGCTCTCTCCTGCTCGAGCTGCCCAAAGTTCAACACCGAAATTGCGAACGTCCAGCGATTCCTCCTACACTAAAGGTGCCAGCCCTGAATGCTGTTGCTCGTCCTCATCTCCCCACTGGTACCTCGAAAACGAACCACAAACACTTGGGCTCTGAACTTGTTTAGGCTACTAAAAACTTCCAACGTACACAGCCTCTCCTGCTCGAGCTGGCCAGAGCTCAACACCGAAATTGCGAACGTCCAGCGATTGCTCCTACACTAAAAGGCGCCAGCCCTGAAAGTTGTTGCTGGTCCTCATCTCCCACTGGTAACCTCGAAAACGAACCACAAACACTTGGGCTCTGAACTTGTTTAGGCTACTAAAAACTTCCAACGTATACAGCCTCTCCTGCTCGAGCTGGCCAAAGATCAACACCGAAATTGCGAACGTCCAGCGATTGCTCCTACACTAAAGGTGCCAGCCCTGAATGCTGTTGCTCGTCCCTCATCTCCCACTGGTAACCTCTAAAGCAAACCACAAACACTTGGGCTCTGAACTTGTTTAGGCTAACTAAAACTTCCAACGTACACAGCCTCTCCTGCTCGAGCTGGCCAGAGCTCAACACCGAAATTGCGAACATCCAGCGATTGCTCCTACACTAAAGGTGCCAGCCCTGAATGCTGTTGCTCGTCCTCCTCTCCCACTGGTAACCTCTAAAACCAACCACAAAACACTTGGGCTCTGAACTTGTTTAGGCTACTAAAAACTTCCAACGTACACAGCCTCTCCTGCTCGAGCTGGCCAAAGTTCAACACCGAAATTGCGAACGTCCAGCGATTGCTCCTACACTAAAGGTGCCCAGCCCTGAAAGCTGTTGCTGGTCCTCATCTCCCACTGGTAACCTCTAAAACCAACCACAACACACTTGGGCTCTGAACTTGTTTAGGCTACTAAAACTTCCAACGTACACAGCCTCTCCTGCTCGAGCTGGCCAAAGTTCAACACCGAAATTGCGAACGTCCAGCGATTGCTCCTACACTAAAGGTGCCAGCCCTGAAAGCTGTTGCTGGTCTCATCTCCCACTGGTAACCTCTAAAACGAACCACAAACACTTGGGCTCTGAACTTGTTTAGGCTACTAAAACTTCCAACGTACACAGCCTCTTCCTGATCGAGCTGCCCAAAAGTTCAAACACCGAAATTGCGAACGTCCAGCGATTGCTCCTACACTAAAGGTGCCAGCCCTGAAAAGCTCTTGCTGGTCCTCATCTCCCACTGGTAACCTCTAAAAGGAACCACAAACACTTGGGCTCACGAACTTGTTTAGGCTACTAAAACTTCCAACGTACACAGCCTCTCCTGCTCGAGCTGCCCAAAGTTCAACACTGAAATTGCGAACGTCCAGCGATTGCTCCTACACTAAAAGGTGCCAGCCCTGAAAAGCCGTTGCTGGTCCTCATCTCCCACTTGGTTACCTCTAAAACGAACCCACAAACACTTGGGCTCTGAACTTGTTTTAGGCCTACTAAAACTTCCAACGTACACAGCCTCTCCTGCTCGACCTGCCCAAAAGTTCAACACCGAAATTGCGAACGTCCAGCGATTGCTCCTACACTAAAGGTGCCAGCCCTGAATGCTGTTGCTGATCCTCATCTCCCACTGGTAACCTCTAAAACGAACCACAAACACTTGGGCTCTGAACTTTGTTTAGGCTACTAAAACTTCCAACGTACACAGCCTCTCCTGCTCGAGCTGCCAAAGTTCAACACCGAAATTGCGAACCGTCCCAGCGATTCCTCCTACACTAAAGGTGCCAGCCCTGAATGCTGTTGCTTCGTCACTCATCTCCCACTGGTAACCTCTAAAACGAACCACAAACACTTGGGCTCTGAACTTGTTTAGGCTACTAAAACTTCCAACGTACACAGCCTCTCCTGCTCGAGCTGGCCAGAGCTCAACACCCGAAATTGCGAACATCCAGCGATTGCTCCTACACTAAAGGTGCCAGCCCTGAATGCTGTTGCTCGTCCCTCATCTCCCACTGGTAACCTCTAAAAACCAACCAGCAAACACTTGGGCTCTGAACTTGTTTAGGCTACTAAAACTTCCAACGTACACACAGCCTCTCCTGCTCGAGCTGGCCAAAGTTCAACACCGAAATTGCGAACGTCCAGAGCGATTGCTCCTACACTAAAGGTGCCAGCCTCTGAATGCTGTTGCTGATCCTCATCTCCCACTGGTAACCTCGACAAACGAACCACAAACACTTGGGCTCTGAACTTGTTTAGGCTACTAAAACTTCCAACGTACACAGCCTCTCCTGCTCAATCTGGCCAGAGCTCAACACCGAAATTGCGAACGTCCAGCGATTGCTCCTACACTAAAGGTGCCAGCCCTGGAATTGCTGTTGCTCGTCCTCATCTACCCACTGGTAACCTCTAAAACGAACCACAAACACTTGGGCTCTGAACTTGTTTAGCCTACAAAAACTTCCAACGTACACAGCCTTCTCCTGCTCGAGCTGGCCAAGAGTTCAACACCGAGAAATTGCGAACGTCCAGGCGATTGCTCCTACACTAAAAGGCGCCAGCCCTGAAAGCTCTTGCTGATCCTCATCTCCCACTGGTAACCTCGAAAACGAACCACAAACAGCTTGGGCTCTGAACTTGTTTAGGCTACTAAAACTTCCAACGTATACAGCTCCTCTCCTGCTCGAGCTGCCCAAAGTTCAACACTCGAAATTGCGAACGTCCAGCGATTGCTCCTACACTAAAGTGCCAGCCCTGAATGCTGTTGCTGGTCCTCATCCTCCCACTGGTAACCTCTAAAACGAACCACAAACACTTGGGCTCTGAACTTGTTTAGGCTACTAAAACTTCCAACGTACACAGCCTCTCCTGCTCGAGCTGGCCAGAGCTCAACACCGAAATTGCGAACATTCCAGCGATTGCTCCTACACTAAAGGTGCCGAGCCCTGAATGCTGTTGGCTTGTCCTCATCTCCCACTGGTAACCTCTAAAACGAACCACAAACACTTGGGCTCTGAACTTGTTTAGGCTACTAAAACTTCCAACGTACACAGCCTCTCCTGCTCAATCTGGCCAGAGCTCAACACCAAAATTGCGAATGTCCAGCGATTGCTCCTACACTAAAGGTGCCAGCCCTGAAAGCTGTTGCTGGTGCCTCATCTCCCACTGGTAACCTCTAAAATGAACCACAAACACTTGGGCTCTGAACTTGTTTAGGCTACTAAAACTTCCAACGTACACAGCCTCTCCTGCTCGAGCTGCCCAAAGTTCAACACCGAAATTGCGAACGTCCAGCGATTCCTCCTACACTAAAGGTGCCAGCCCTGAATGCTGTTGCTCGTCCTCATCTCCCACTGGTAACCTCGAAAACGAACCACAAACACTTGGGCTCTGAACTTGTTTAGGCTACTAAAACTTCCAACGTACACAGCCTCTCCTGCTCGAGCTGGCCAGAGCTCAACACCGAAATTGCGAACGTCCAGCGATTGCTCCTACACTAAAGGCGCCAGCCCTGAAAGTTGTTGCTGGTCCTCATCTCCCACTGGTAACCTCGAAAACGAACCACAAACACTTGGGCTCTGAACTTGTTTAGGCTACTAAAACTTCCAACGTATACAGCCTCTCCTGCTCGAGCTGGCCAAAGATCAACACCGAAATTGCGAACGTCCAGCGATTGCTCCTACACTAAAGGTGCCAGCCCTGAATGCTGTTGCTCGTCCTCATCTCCCACTGGTAACCTCTAAAGCAAACCACAAACACTTGGGCTCTGAACTTGTTTAGGCTACTAAAACTTCCAACGTACACAGCCTCTCCTGCTCGAGCTGGCCAGAGCTCAACACCGAAATTGCGAACATCCAGCGATTGCTCCTACACTAAAGGTGCCAGCCCTGAATGCTGTTGCTCGTCCTCCTCTCCCACTGGTAACCTCTAAAACCAACCACAAACACTTGGGCTCTGAACTTGTTTAGGCTACTAAAACTTCCAACGTACACAGCCTCTCCTGCTCGAGCTGGCCAAAGTTCAACACCGAAATTGCGAACGTCCAGCGATTGCTCCTACACTAAAGGTGCCAGCCCTGAAAGCTGTTGCTGGTCCTCATCTCCCACTGGTAACCTCTAAAACCAACCACAAACACTTGGGCTCTGAACTTGTTTAGGCTACTAAAACTTCCAACGTACACAGCCTCTCCTGCTCGAGCTGGCCAAAGTTCAACACCGAAATTGCGAACGTCCAGCGATTGCTCCTACACTAAAGGTGCCAGCCCTGAAAGCTGTTGCTGGTCCTCATCTCCCACTGGTAACCTCTAAAACGAACCACAAACACTTGGGCTCTGAACTTGTTTAGGCTACTAAAACTTCCAACGTACACAGCCTCTCCTGATCGAGCTGCCCAAAGTTCAACACCGAAATTGCGAACGTCCAGCGATTGCTCCTACACTAAAGGTGCCAGCCCTGAAAGCTCTTGCTGGTCCTCATCTCCCACTGGTAACCTCTAAAAGGAACCACAAACACTTGGGCTCCGAACTTGTTTAGGCTACTAAAACTTCCAACGTACACAGCCTCTCCTGCTCGAGCTGCCCAAAGTTCAACACTGAAATTGCGAACGTCCAGCGATTGCTCCTACACTAAAGGTGCCAGCCCTGAAAGCCGTTGCTGGTCCTCATCTCCCACTGGTTACCTCTAAAACGAACCACAAACACTTGGGCTCTGAACTTGTTTAGGCTACTAAAACTTCCAACGTACACAGCCTCTCCTGCTCGAGCTGCCCAAAGTTCAACACCGAAATTGCGAACGTCCAGCGATTGCTCCTACACTAAAGGTGCCAGCCCTGAATGCTGTTGCTGATCCTCATCTCCCACTGGTAACCTCTAAAACGAACCACAAACACTTGGGCTCTGAACTTGTTTAGGCTACTAAAACTTCCAACGTACACAGCCTCTCCTGCTCGAGCTGCCCAAAGTTCAACACCGAAATTGCGAACGTCCAGCGATTCCTCCTACACTAAAGGTGCCAGCCCTGAATGCTGTTGCTCGTCCTCATCTCCCACTGGTAACCTCTAAAACGAACCACAAACACTTGGGCTCTGAACTTGTTTAGGCTACTAAAACTTCCAACGTACACAGCCTCTCCTGCTCGAGCTGGGCAGAGCTCAACACCGAAATTGCGAACATCCAGCGATTGCTCCTACACTAAAGGTGCCAGCCCTGAATGCTGTTGCTCGTCCTCATCTCCCACTGGTAACCTCTAAAACCAACCACAAACACTTGGGCTCTGAACTTGTTTAGGCTACTAAAACTTCCAACGTACACAGCCTCTCCTGCTCGAGCTGGCCAAAGTTCAACACCGAAATTGCGAACGTCCAGCGATTGCTCCTACACTAAAGGTGCCAGCCCTGAATGCTGTTGCTGATCCTCATCTCCCACTGGTAACCTCGAAAACGAACCACAAACACTTGGGCTCTGAACTTGTTTAGGCTACTAAAACTTCCAACGTACACAGCCTCTCCTGCTCAATCTGGCCAGAGCTCAACACCGAAATTGCGAACGTCCAGCGATTGCTCCTACACTAAAGGTGCCAGCCCTGAATGCTGTTGCTGGTCCTCATCTCCCACTGGTAACCTCTAAAACCAACCACAAACACTTGGGCTCTGAACTTGTTTAGGATACTAAAACTTCCAACGTACACAGCCTCTCCTGCTCGAGCTGGCCAAAGTTCAACACCGAAATTGCGAACGTCCAGCGATTGCTCCTACACTAAAGGCGCCAGCCCTGAAAGTTGTTGCTGGTCCTCATCTCCCACTGGTAACCTCGAAAACGAACCACAAACACTTGGGCTCTGAACTTGTTTAGGCTACTAAAACTTCCAACGTATACAGCCTCTCCTGCTCGAGCTGCCCAAAGATCAACACCGAAATTGCGAACATCCAGCGATTGCTCCTACACTAAAGGTGCCAGCCCTGAATGCTGTTGCTCGTCCTCATCTCCCACTGGTAACCTCTAAAGCAAACCACAAACACTTGGGCTCTGAACTTGTTTAGGCTACTAAAACTTCCAACGTACACAGCCTCTCCTGCTCGAGCTGGCCAGAGCTCAACACCGAAATTGCGAACATCCAGCGATTGCTCCTACACTAAAGGTGCCAGTCCTGAATGCTGTTGCTCGTCCTCCTCTCCCACTGGTAACCTCTAAAACCAACCACAAACACTTGGGCTCTGAACTTGTTTAGGCTACTAAAACTTCCAACGTACACAGCCTCTCCTGCTCGAGCTGGCCAAAGTTCAACACCGAAATTGCGAACGTCCAGCGATTGCTCCTACACTAAAGGTGCCAGCCCTGAAAGCTCTTGCTGGTCCTCATCTCCCACTGGTAACCTCTAAAACGAACCACAAACACTTGGGCTCTGAACTTGTTTAGGCTACTAAAACTTCCAACGTACACAGCCTCTCCTGCTCGAGCTGGCCAAAGTTCAACACCGAAATTGCGAACGTCCAGCGATTGCTCCTACACTAAAGGTGCCAGCCCTGAAAGCTCTTGCTGGTCCTCATCTCCCACTGGTAACCTCGAAAACGAACCACAAACACTTGGGCTCTGAACTTGTTTAGGCTACTAAAACTTCCAACGTACACAGCCTCTCCTGCTCGAGCTGCCCAAAGTTCAACACCGAAATTGCGAACGTCCAGCGATTGCTCCTACACTAAAGGTGCCAGCCCTGAATGCTGTTGCTCGTCCTCATCTCCCACTGGTAACCTCGAAAACGAACCACAAACACTTGGGCTCTGAACTTGTTTAGGCTACTAAAACTTCCAACGTACACAGCCTCTCCTGCTCGAGCTGGCCAGAGCTCAACACCGAAATTGCGAACGTCCAGCGATTGCTCCTACACTAAAGGCGCCAGCCCTGAAAGTTGTTGCTGGTCCTCATCTCCCACTGGTAACCTCGAAAACGAACCACAAACACTTGGGCTCTGAACTTGTTTAGGCTACTAAAACTTCCAACGTATACAGCCTCTCCTGCTCGAGCTGGCCAAAGATCAACACCGAAATTGTGAACGTCCAGCGATTGCTCCTACACTAAAGGTGCCAGCCCTGAATGCTGTTGCTCGTCCTCATCTCCCACTGGTAACCTCTAAAGCAAACCACAAACACTTGGGCTCTGAACTTGTTTAGGCTACTAAAACTTCCAACGTACACAGCCTCTCCTGCTCGAGCTGGCCAGAGCTCAACACCGAAATTGCGAACATCCAGCGATTGCTCCTACACTAAAGGTGCCAGCCCTGAATGCTGTTGCTCGTCTCCTCTCCTCTCCACTGGTAACTCTCTAAAACCAACCACAAACACTTGGGCTCTGAACTTGTTTAGGCTACTAAAACTTTCCAACGTACCACAGCCTCTCCTGCTCGAGCTGGCCAAAAGTTCAACACCGAAATTGCGAACGTCCAGCGATTGCTCCTACACTAAAGGTGCCAGCCCTGAAAGCTGTTGCTGGTCCTCATCTCCCACTGGTAACCTCTAAAACCAACCCACAAACACTTGGGCTCTGAACTTGTTTAGGCTACTAAAACTTCCAACGTACACAGCCTCTCCTGCTCGAGCTGGCCAAAGTTCAACACCCGAAATTGCGAACGTCCAGCGATTGCTCCTACACTAAAGGTGCCAGCCCTGAAAGCTGTTTGCTGGTCCTCATCTCCCACTGGTAACCTCTAAAACGAACCACAAACACTTGGGCTCTGAACTTGTTTTAGGCTACTAAAACTTCCAACGTACACAGCCTCTACTGATCGAGCTGCCCAAAGTTCAACACCGAAATTGCGAACGTCCAGCGATTGCTCCTACACTAAAGGTGCCCAGCCCTGAATGCTGTTGCTAGGTCCCTCATCTCCCACTGGTAACCTCTAAAAGGAACCACAAACACTTGGGCTCCGAACTTGTTTAGGCTACTAAAACTTCCAACGTACACAGCCTCTCCTGCTCGAGCTGCCCAAAAGTTCAACACTGAAATTGCGAACGTCCAGCGATTGCTCCTACACTAAAGGTGCCAGCCCTGAAAGCCGTTGCTGGTCCTCATCTCCCACTGGTTACCTCTAAAACGAACCACAAACACTTGGGCTCTTGAACTTGTTTAGGCTACTAAAACTTCCAACGTACACAGCCTCTCCTGCTCGAGCTGCCCAAAAGTTCAACACCGAAATTGCGAACGTCCAGCGATTGCTCCTACACTAAAGGTGCCAGCCCTGAATGCTGTTGCTGATCCTCATCTCCCCACTGGTAACCTCTAAAACGAACCACAAACACTTGGCTCTGAACTTGTTTAGGCTACTAAAACTTCCAACGTACACAGCCTCTCCCTGCTCGAGCTGCCCAAAGTTCAACACCGAAATTGCGACACGTCCAGCGATTCCTCCTACACTAAAGGTGCCAGCCCTGAATGCTGTTGCTCGTCCTCATCTCCCACTGGTAACCTCGAAAACGAACCACAAACACTTGGGCTCTTGAACTTGTTTAGGCTACTAAAACTTCCAACGTACACAGCCTCTCCTGCTCGAGCTGGCCAGAGCTCAACACCGAAATTGCGAACATCCAGCGATTGCTCCTACATTAAAAGGTGCCAGCCCTGAATGCTGTTGCTCGTCCTCATCTCCCACTGGTAACCTCTAAAACCCAACCACAAACACTTGGGCTCTGAACTTGTTTAGGCTACTAAAACTTCCAACGTACACAGCCTCTCCTGCTCGAGCTGCCCAAAGTTCAACACCGAAATTGCGAACGTCCAGCGATTGCTCCTACACTAAAGGTGCCAGCCCTGAATGCTGTTGCTGATCCTCATCTCCCACTGGTAACCTCGAAAACGAACCACAAACACTTGGGCTCTGAACTTGTTTAGGCTACTAAAACTTCCAACGTACACAGCCTCTCCTGCTCAATCTGGCCAGAGCTCAACACTCGAAATTGCGAACGTCCAGCGATTGCTCCTACACTAAAGGTGCCAGCCCTGAATGCTGTTGCTGGTTCCTTCATCTCCACACTGGTAACCTCTAAAACCAACCTAACAAACACTTGGGCTCTGAACTTGTGTTTAGGCTACTAAAACTTCCAACGTACACAGCCTCTCCTGCTCGAGCTGCCCAAAGATCAACACCGAAATTGCGAACATCCAGCGATTGCTCCTACACTAAAGGTGCCAGCCCTGAATGCTGTTGCTCGTCCTCATCTCCCACTGGTAACCTCTAAAGCAAACCACAAACACTTGGGCTCTGAACTTGTTTAGGCTACTAAAACTTCCAACGTACACAGCCTCTCTCCTGCTCGAGCTGGCCAGGAGGCTCAACACCGAAATTGCGAACATCCAGCGATTGTTCCTACACTAAAGGTGCCAGTCCTGAATGCTGTTGCTTCGTCCTCCTCTCCCACTGGTAACCTCTAAAACCAACCACAAACACTTGGGCTCTGAACTTGTTTAGGCTACTAAAACTTCCAACGTACACAGCCTCTCCTGCTCGAGCTGGCCAAAGTTCAACACCGAAATTGCGAACGTCCAGCGATTGCTCCTACACTAAAGGTGCCAGCCCTGAAAGCTCTTGCTGGTCCTCCATCTCCCACTGGTAACCTCTAAAACGAACCACAAACACTTGGGGCTCTGAACTTGTTTAGGCTACTAAAACTTCCAACGTACACAGCCTCTCCTGCTCGAGCTGCCAAAAGTTCAACACCGAAATTGCGAAACGTCCAGCCGATTGCTCCTACACTAAAGGTGCCAGCCCTGAAAGCTCTTGCTGGTCCTCACTCTCCCACTGGTAACCTCAGAAAACGAACCACAAAACACTTGGGCTCTGAACTTGTTTAGGCTACTAAAACTTCCAACGTACACAGCCTCTCCTGCTCGAGCTGCCCAAAGTTTCAACACCGAAATTGCGAACGTCCAGCGATTGCTCCTACACTAAAGGTGCCAGCCCTGAAAGCTCTTGCTGGTCCTCATCTCCCCACTGGTAACCTCTAAAAGGAGAACCACAAACACTTGGGCTCTGAACTTGTTTAGGCTACTAAAACTTCCAACGTACACAGCCTCTCCTGCTCGAGCTGCCCAAAAGTTCAACACCGAAATTGCGAACGTCCAGCGATTGCTCCTACACTAAAGGTGCCAGCCCTGAAAGCTCTTGCTGGTCCTCATCTCCCACTGGTAACCTCTAAAAGGAACCACAAACACTTGGGGCTCTGAACTTGTTTAGGCTACTAAAACTTCCAACGTACACAGCCTCTCCTGCTCGAGCTGCCCAAAAGTTCAACACTGAAATTGCGAACGTCCAGCGATTGCTCCTACACTAAAGGTGCCAGCCCTGAAAGCCGTTGCTGATCCTCATCTCCCACTGGTAACCTCGAAAACGAACCACAAACACTTGGGCTCTGAACTTGTTTAGGCTACTAAAACTTCCAACGTACACAGCCTCTCCTGCTCAATCTGGCCAGAGCTCAACACCGAAATTGCGAACGTCCAGCGATTGCTCCTACACTAAAGGTGCCAGCCCTGAATGCTGTTGCTGAGGTCCTCATGTTTAGGCTACTAAAACTTCCAACGTACACAGCCTCTCCTGCTCGAGCTGGCCAAAGTTCAACACCGAAATTGCGAACGTCCAGCGATTGCTCCTACACTAAAGGCGCCAGCCCTGAAAGTTGTTGCTGGTCCTCATCTCCCACTGGTAACCTCGAAAACGAACCACAAACACTTGGGCTCTGAACTTGTTTAGGCTACTAAAACTTCCAACGTATACAGCCTCTCCTGCTCGAGCTGCCCAAAGATCAACACCGAAATTGCGAACATCCAGCGATTGCTCCTACACTAAAGGTGCCAGCCCTGAATGCTGTTGCTCGTCCTCATCTCCCACTGGTAACCTCTAAAGCAAACCACAAACACTTGGGCTCTGAACTTGTTTAGGCTACTAAAACTTCCAACGTACACAGCCTCTCCTGTTCGAGCTGGCCAGAGCTCAACACCGAAATTGCGAACATCCAGCGATTGTTCCTACACTAAAGGTGCCAGTCCTGAATGCTGTTGCTCGTCCTCCTCTCCCACTGGTAACCTCTAAAACCAACCACAAACACTTGGGCTCTGAACTTGTTTAGGCTACTAAAACTTCCAACGTACACAGCCTCTCCTGCTCGAGCTGGCCAAAGTTCAACACCGAAATTGCGAACGTCCAGCGATTGCTCCTACACTAAAGGTGCCAGCCCTGAAAGCTCTTGCTGGTCCTCATCTCCCACTGGTAACCTCTAAAACGAACCACAAACACTTGGGCTCTGAACTTGTTTAGGCTACTAAAACTTCCAACGTACACAGCCTCTCCTGCTCGAGCTGGCCAAAGTTCAACACCGAAATTGCGAACGTCCAGCGATTGCTCCTACACTAAAGGTGCCAGCCCTGAAAGCTCTTGCTGGTCCTCATCTCCCACTGGTAACCTCGAAAACGAACCACAAACACTTGGGCTCTGAACTTGTTTAGGCTACTAAAACTTCCAACGTACACAGCCTCTCCTGCTCGAGCTGGCCAGAGCTCAACACCGAAATTGCGAACGTCCAGCGATTGCTCCTACACTAAAGGCGCCGGCCCTGAAAGTTGTTGCTGGTCCTCATCTCCCACTGGTAACCTCGAAAACGAACCACAAACACTTGGGCTCTGAACTTGTTTAGGCTACTAAAACTTCCAACGTATACAGCCTCTCCTGCTCGAGCTGCCCAAAGTTCAACACCGAAATTGCGAACGTCCAGCGATTGCTCCTACACTAAAGGTGCCAGCCCTGAATGCTGTTGCTCGTCCTCATCTCCCACTGGTAACCTCTAAAGCAAACCACAAACACTTGGGCTCTGAACTTGTTTAGGCTACTAAAACTTCCAACGTACACAGCCTCTCCTGCTCGAGCTGGCCAGAGCTCAACACCGAAATTGCGAACATCCAGCGATTGCTCCTACACTAAAGGTGCCAGCCCTGAATGCTGTTGCTCGTCCTCCTCTCCCACTGGTAACCTCTAAAACCAACCACAAACACTTGGGCTCTGAACTTGTTTAGGCTACTAAAACTTCCAACGTACACAGCCTCTCCTGCTCGAGCTGGCCAAAGTTCAACACCGAAATTGCGAACGTCCAGCGATTGCTCCTACACTAAAGGTGCCAGCCCTGAAAGCTGTTGCTGGTCCTCATCTCCCACTGGTAACCTCTAAAACCAACCACAAACACTTGGGCTCTGAACTTGTTTAGGCTACTAAAACTTCCAACGTACACAGCCTCTCCTGCTCGAGCTGGCCAAAGTTCAACACCGAAATTGCGAACGTCCAGCGATTGCTCCTACACTAAAGGTGCCAGCCCTGAAAGCTCTTGCTGGTCCTCATCTCCCACTGGTAACCTCTAAAACGAACCACAAACACTTGGGCTCTGAACTTGTTTAGGCTACTAAAACTTCCAACGTACACAGCCTCTCCTGATCGAGCTGCCCAAAGTTCAACACCGAAATTGCGAACGTCCAGCGATTGCTCCTACACTAAAGGTGCCAGCCCTGAAAGCTCTTGCTGGTCCTCATCTCCCACTGGTAACCTCTAAAAGGAACCACAAACACTTGGGCTCCGAACTTGTTTAGGCTACTAAAACTTCCAACGTACACAGCCTCTCCTGCTCGAGCTGCCCAAAGTTCAACACTGAAATTGCGAACGTCCAGCGATTGCTCCTACACTAAAGGTGCCAGCCCTGAAAGCCGTTGCTGGTCCTCATCTCCCACTGGTTACCTCTAAAACGAACCACAAACACTTGGGCTCTGAACTTGTTTAGGCTACTAAAACTTCCAACGTACACAGCCTCTCCTGCTCGAGCTGGCCAAAGTTCAACACCGAAATTGCGAACGTCCAGCGATTGCTCCTACACTAAAGGTGCCAGCCCTGAATGCTGTTGCTGATCCTCATCTCCCACTGGTAACCTCTAAAACGAACCACAAACACTTGGGCTCTGAACTTGTTTAGGCTACTAAAACTTCCAACGTACACAGCCTCTCCTGCTCGAGCTGCCCAAAGTTCAACACCGAAATTGCGAACGTCCAGCGATTCCTCCTACACTAAAGGTGCCAGCCCTGAATGCTGTTGCTCGTCCTCATCTCCCACTGGTAACCTCTAAAACGAACCACAAACACTTGGGCTCTGAACTTGTTTAGGCTACTAAAACTTCCAACGTACACAGCCTCTCCTGCTCGAGCTGGCCAGAGCTCAACACCGAAATTGCGAACATCCAGCGATTGCTCCTACACTAAAGGTGCCAGCCCTGAATGCTGTTGCTCGTCCTCATCTCCCACTGGTAACCTCTAAAACCAACCACAAACACTTGGGCTCTGAACTTGTTTAGGCTACTAAAACTTCCAACGTACACAGCCTCTCCTGCTCGAGCTGCCCAAAGTTCAACACCGAAATTGCGAACGTCCAGCGATTGCTCCTACACTAAAGGTGCCAGCCCTGAATGCTGTTGCTGATCCTCATCTCCCACTGGTAACCTCGAAAACGAACCACAAACACTTGGGCTCTGAACTTGTTTAGGCTACTAAAACTTCCAACGTACACAGCCTCTCCTGCTCAATCTGGCCAGAGCTCAACACCGAAATTGCGAACGTCCAGCGATTGCTCCTACACTAAAGGTGCCAGCCCTGAATGCTGTTGCTGGTCCTCATCTCCCACTGGTAACCTCTAAAACGAACCACAAACACTTGGGCTCTGAACTTGTTTAGGCTACTAAAACTTCCAACGTACACAGCCTCTCCTGCTCGAGCTGGCCAAAGTTCAACACCGAAATTGCGAACGTCCAGCGATTGCTCCTACACTAAAGGCGCCAGCCCTGAAAGTTGTTGCTGGTCCTCATCTCCCACTGGTAACCTCGAAAACGAACCACAAACACTTGGGCTCTGAACTTGTTTAGGCTACTAAAACTTCCAACGTATACAGCCTCTCCTGCTCGAGCTGCCCAAAGATCAACACCGAAATTGCGAACATCCAGCGATTGCTCCTACACTAAAGGTGCCAGCCCTGAATGCTGTTGCTCGTCCTCATCTCCCACTGGTAACCTCTAAAGCAAACCACAAACACTTGGGCTCTGAACTTGTTTAGGCTACTAAAACTTCCAACGTACACAGCCTCTCCTGCTCGAGCTGGCCAGAGCTCAACACCGAAATTGCGAACATCCAGCGATTGTTCCTACACTAAAGGTGCCAGTCCTGAATGCTGTTGCTCGTCCTCCTCTCCCACTGGTAACCTCTAAAACCAACCACAAACACTTGGGCTCTGAACTTGTTTAGGCTACTAAAACTTCCAACGTACACAGCCTCTCCTGCTCGAGCTGGCCAAAGTTCAACACCGAAATTGCGAACGTCCAGCGATTGCTCCTACACTAAAGGTGCCAGCCCTGAAAGCTCTTGCTGGTCCTCATCTCCCACTGGTAACCTCTAAAACGAACCACAAACACTTGGGCTCTGAACTTGTTTAGGCTACTAAAACTTCCAACGTACACAGCCTCTCCTGCTCGAGCTGGCCAAAGTTCAACACCGAAATTGCGAACGTCCAGCGATTGCTCCTACACTAAAGGTGCCAGCCCTGAAAGCTCTTGCTGGTCCTCATCTCCCACTGGTAACCTCGAAAACGAACCACAAACACTTGGGCTCTGAACTTGTTTAGGCTACTAAAACTTCCAACGTACACAGCCTCTCCTGCTCGAGCTGCCCAAAGTTCAACACCGAAATTGCGAACGTCCAGCGATTGCTCCTACACTAAAGGTGCCAGCCCTGAAAGCTCTTGCTGGTCCTCATCTACCACTGGTAACCTCTAAAAGGAACCACAAACACTTGGGCTCTGAACTTGTTTAGGCTACGAAAACTTCCAACGTACACAGCCTCTCCTGCTCGAGCTGGCCAGAGCTCAACACCGAAATTGCGAACGTCCAGCGATTGCTCCTACACTAAAGGTGCCAGCCCTGAAAGCTCTTGCTGGTCCTCATCTCCCACTGGTAACCTCTAAAAGGAACCACAAACACTTGGGCTCTGAACTTGTTTAGGCTACTAAAACTTCCAACGTACACAGCCTCTCCTGCTCGAGCTGCCCAAAGTTCAACACTGAAATTGCGAACGTCCAGCGATTGCTCCTACACTAAAGGTGCCAGCCCTGAAAGCCGTTGCTGATCCTCATCTCCCACTGGTAACCTCGAAAACGAACCACAAACACTTGGGCTCTGAACTTGTTTAGGCTACTAAAACTTCCAACGTACACAGCCTCTCCTGCTCAATCTGGCCAGAGCTCAACACCGAAATTGCGAACGTCCAGCGATTGCTCCTACACTAAAGGTGCCAGCCCTGAATGCTGTTGCTGGTCCTCATCTCCCACTGGTAACCTCTAAAACCAACCACAAACACTTGGGCTCTGAACTTGTTTAGGCTACTAAAACTTCCAACGTACACAGCCTCTCCTGCTCGAGCTGGCCAAAGTTCAACACCGAAATTGCGAACGTCAGCGATTGCTCCTACACTAAAGGCGCCAGCCCTGAAAGTTGTTGCTGGTCCTCATCTCCCACTGGTAACCTCGAAAACGAACCACAAACACTTGGGCTCTGAACTTGTTTAGGCTACTAAAACTTCCAACGTATACAGCCTCTCCTGCTCGAGCTGCCCAAAGATCAACACCGAAATTGCGAACATCCAGCGATTGCTCCTACACTAAAGGTGCCAGCCCTGAATGCTGTTGCTCGTCCTCATCTCCCACTGGTAACCTCTAAAGCAAACCACAAACACTTGGGCTCTGAACTTGTTTAGGCTACTAAAACTTCCAACGTACACAGCCTCTCCTGCTCGAGCTGGCCAGAGCTCAACACCGAAATTGCGAACATCCAGCGATTGTTCCTACACTAAAGGTGCCAGTCCTGAATGCTGTTGCTCGTCCTCCTCTCCCACTGGTAACCTCTAAAACCAACCACAAACACTTGGGCTCTGAACTTGTTTAGGCTACTAAAACTTCCAACGTACACAGCCTCTCCTGCTCGAGCTGGCCAAAGTTCAACACCGAAATTGCGAACGTCCAGCGATTGCTCCTACACTAAAGGTGCCAGCCCTGAAAGCTCTTGCTGGTCCTCATCTCCCACTGGTAACCTCTAAAACGAACCACAAACACTTGGGCTCTGAACTTGTTTAGGCTACTAAAACTTCCAACGTACACAGCCTCTCCTGCTCGAGCTGGCCAAAGTTCAACACCGAAATTGCGAACGTCCAGCGATTGCTCCTACACTAAAGGTGCCAGCCCTGAAAGCTCTTGCTGGTCCTCATCTCCCACTGGTAACCTCGAAAACGAACCACAAACACTTGGGCTCTGAACTTGTTTAGGCTACTAAAACTTCCAACGTATACAGCCTCTCCTGCTCGAGCTGCCCAAAGATCAACACCGAAATTGCGAACATCCAGCGATTGCTCCTACACTAAAGGTGCCAGCCCTGAATGCTGTTGCTCGTCCTCATCTCCCACTGGTAACCTCTAAAGCAAACCACAAACACTTGGGCTCTGAACTTGTTTAGGCTACTAAAACTTCCAACGTACACAGCCTCTCCTGCTCGAGCTGGCCAGAGCTCAACACCGAAATTGCGAACATCCAGCGATTGTTCCTACACTAAAGGTGCCAGTCCTGAATGCTGTTGCTCGTCCTCCTCTCCCACTGGTAACCTCTAAAACCAACCACAAACACTTGGGCTCTGAACTTGTTTAGGCTACTAAAACTTCCAACGTACACAGCCTCTCCTGCTCGAGCTGGCCAAAGTTCAACACCGAAATTGCGAACGTCCAGCGATTGCTCCTACACTAAAGGTGCCAGCCCTGAATGCTGTTGCTGGTCCTCATCTCCCACTGGTAACCTCTAAAACGAACCACAAACACTTGGGCTCTGAACTTGTTTAGGCTACTAAAACTTCCAACGTACACAGCCTCTCCTGCTCGAGCTGGCCAAAGTTCAACACCGAAATTGCGAACGTCCAGCGATTGCTCCTACACTAAAGGTGCCAGCCCTGAAAGCTCTTGCTGGTCCTCATCTCCCACTGGTAACCTCGAAAACGAACCACAAACACTTGGGCTCTGAACTTGTTTAGGCTACTAAAACTTCCAACGTACACAGCCTCTCCTGCTCGAGCTGCCCAAAGTTCAACACCGAAATTGCGAACGTCCAGCGATTGCTCCTACACTAAAGGTGCCAGCCCTGAAAGCTCTTGCTGGTCCTCATCTCCCACTGGTAACCTCTAAAAGGAACCACAAACACTTGGGCTCTGAACTTGTTTAGGCTACTAAAACTTCCAACGTACACAGCCTCTCCTGCTCGAGCTGCCCAAAGTTCAACACTGAAATTGCGAACGTCCAGCGATTGCTCCTACACTAAAGGTGCCAGCCCTGAAAGCCGTTGCTGGTCCTCATCTCCCACTGGTTACCTCGAAAACGAACCACAAACACTTGGGCTCTGAACTTGTTTAGGCTACTAAAACTTCCAACGTACACAGCCTCTCCTGCTCGAGCTGCCCAAAGTTCAACACCGAAATTGCAAACGTCCAGCGATTGCTCCTACACTAAAGGTGCCAGCCCTGAATGCTGTTGCTGATCCTCATCTCCCACTGGTAACCTCTAAAACGAACCACAAACACTTGGGCTCTGAACTTGTTTAGGCTACTAAAACTTCCAACGTACACAGCCTCTCCTGCTCGAGCTGGCCAAAGTTCAACACCGAAATTGTGAACGTCCAGCGATTGCTCCTACACTAAAGGTGCCAGCCCTGAATGCTGTTGCTCGTCCTCATCTCCCACTGGTAACCTCTAAAACGAACCACAAACACTTGGGCTCTGAACTTGTTTAGGCTACTAAAACTTCCAACATACACAGCCTCTCCTGCTCGAGCTGGCCAGAGCTCAACACCGAAATTGTGAACGTCCAGCGATTGCTCCTACACTAAAGGTGCCAGCCCTGAATGCTGTTGCTGGTCCTCATCTCCCACTGGTAACCTCTAAAACGAACCACAAACACTTGGGCTCTGAACTTGTTTAGGCTACTAAAACTTCCAACGTACACAGCCTCTCCTGCTCGAGCTGGCCAAAGTTCAACACCGAAATTGCGAACGTCCAGCGATTGCTCCTACACTAAAGGTGCCAGCCCTGAAAGCTCTTGCTGGTCCTCATCTCCCACTGGTAACCTCTAAAACGAACCACAAACACTTGGGCTCTGAACTTGTTTAGGCTACTAAAACTTCCAACGTACACAGCCTCTCCTGCTCGAGCTGCCCAAAGTTCAACACCGAAATTGCGAACGTCCAGCGATTGCTCCTACACTAAAGGTGCCAGCCCTGAAAGCTCTTGCTGGTCCTCATCTCCCACTGGTAACCTCTAAAAGGAACCACAAACACTTGGGCTCTGAACTTGTTTAGGCTACTAAAACTTCCAACGTACACAGCCTCTCCTGCTCGAGCTGCCCAAAGTTCAACACTGAAATTGCGAACGTCCAGCGATTGCTCCTACACTAAAGGTGCCAGCCCTGAAAGCCGTTGCTGGTCCTCATCTCCCACTGGTTACCTCGAAAACGAACCACAAACACTTGGGCTCTGAACTTGTTTAGGCTACTAAAACTTCCAACGTACACAGCCTCTCCTGCTCGAGCTGCCCAAAGTTCAACACCGAAATTGCGAACGTCCAGCGATTGCTCCTACACTAAAGGTGCCAGCCCTGAATGCTGTTGCTGATCCTCATCTCCCACTGGTAACCTCTAAAACGAACCACAAACACTTGGGCTCTGAACTTGTTTAGGCTACTAAAACTTCCAACGTACACAGCCTCTCCTGCTCGAGCTGGCCAAAGTTCAACACCGAAATTGTGAACGTCCAGCGATTGCTCCTACACTAAAGGTGCCAGCCCTGAATGCTGTTGCTCGTCCTCATCTCCCACTGGTAACCTCTAAAACGAACCACAAACACTTGGGCTCTGAACTTGTTTAGGCTACTAAAACTTCCAACGTACACAGCCTCTCCTGCTCGAGCTGGCCAGAGCTCAACACCGAAATTGCGAACATCCAGCGATTGCTCCTACACTAAAGGTGCCAGCCCTGAATGCTGTTGCTCGTCCTCATCTCCCACTGGTAACCTCTAAAACGAACCACAAACACTTGGGCTCTGAACTTGTTTAGCCTACAAAAACTTCCAACGTACACAGCCTCTCCTGCTCGAGCTGGCCAAAGTTCAACACCGAAATTGCGAACGTCCAGCGATTGCTCCTACACTAAAGGTGCCAGCCCTGAAAGCTCTTGCTGATCCTCATCTCCCACTGGTAACCTCGAAAACGAACCACAAACACTTGGGCTCTGAACTTGTTTAGGCTACTAAAACTTCCAACGTATACAGCCTCTCCTGCTCGAGCTGCCCAAAGTTCAACACCGAAATTGCGAACGTCCAGCGATTGCTCCTACACTAAAGGTGCCAGCCCTGAATGCTGTTGCTGGTCCTCATCTCCCACTGGTAACCTCTAAAACGAACCACAAACACTTGGGCTCTGAACTTGTTTAGGCTACTAAAACTTCCAACGTACACAGCCTCTCCTGCTCGAGCTGGCCAGAGCTCAACACCGAAATTGCGAACATCCAGCGATTGCTCCTACACTAAAGGTGCCAGCCCTGAATGCTGTTGCTTGTCCTCATCTCCCACTGGTAACCTCTAAAACGAACCACAAACACTTGGGCTCTGAACTTGTTTAGGCTACTAAAACTTCCAACGTACACAGCCTCTCCTGCTCAATCTGGCCAGAGCTCAACACCAAAATTGCGAATGTCCAGCGATTGCTCCTACACTAAAGGTGCCAGCCCTGAAAGCTGTTGCTGGTCCTCATCTCCCACTGGTAACCTCTAAAACGAACCACAAACACTTGGGCTCTGAACTTGTTTAGGCTACTAAAACTTCCAACGTACACAGCCTCTCCTGCTCGAGCTGCCCAAAGTTCAACACCGAACTTGTGAACGTCCAGCGATTGCTCCTACACTAAAGGTGCCAGCCCTGAATGCTGTTGCTCGTCCTCATCTCCCACTGGTAACCTCTAAAACGAACCACAAACACTTGGGCTCTGAACTTGTTTAGGCTACTAAAACTTCCAACGTACACAGCCTCTCCTGCTCGAGCTGGCCAGAGCTCAAGACCGAAATTGCGAACATCCAGCGATTGCTCCTACACTAAAGGTGCCAGCCCTGAATGCTGTTGCTCGTCCTCATCTCCCACTGGTAACCTCGAAAACGAACCACAAACACTTGGGCTCTGAACTTGTTTAGGCTACTAAAACTTCCAACGTACACAGCCTCTCCTGCTCGAGCTGCCCAAAGTTCAACACCGAAATTGCGAACGTCCAGCGATTGCTCCTACACTAAAGGTGCCAGCCCTGAATGCTTTTGTTGATCCTCATCTCCCACTGGTAACCTCTAAAACGAACCACAAACACTTGGGCTCTGAACTTGTTTAGGCTACTAAAACTTCCAACGCACACAGCCTCTCCTGCTCGAGCTGGCCAAAGTTCAACACCGAAATTGCGAACGTCCAGCGATTGCTCCTACACTAAAGGTGCCAGCCCTGAAAGCTCTTGCTGGTCCTCATCTCCCACTGGTAACCTCTAAAACGAACCACAAACACTTGGGCTCTGAACTTGTTTAGGCTACTAAAACTTCCAACGTACACAGCCTCTCCTGCTCGAGCTGGCCAAAGTTCAACACCGGAATTGTGAACGTCCAGCGATTGCTCCTACACTAAAGGTGCCAGCCCTGAATGCTGTTGCTGATCCTCATCTCCCACTGGTAACCTCTAAAACGAACCACAAACACTTGGGCTCTGAACTTGTTTAGGCTACTAAAACTTCCAACGTACACAGCCTCTCCTGCTCGAGCTGGCCAGAGCTCAACACCGAAATTGCGAACATCCAGCGATTGCTCCTACACTAAAGGTGCCAGCCCTGAATGCTGTTGCTCGTCCTCATCTCCCACTGGTAACCTCTAAAACGAACCACAAACACTTGGGCTCTGAACTTGTTTAGGCTACTAAAACTTCCAACGTACACAGCCTCTCCTGCTCAAGCTGGCCAAAGTTCAACACCGAAATTGCGAACGTCCAGCGATTGCTCCTACACTAAAGGTGCCAGCCCTGAATGCTGTTGCTGATCCTCATCTCCCACTGGTAACCTCTAAAACCAACGACAAACACTTGGGCTCTGAACTTGTTTAGGCTACTAAAACTTCCAACGTACACAGCCTCTCCTGCTCGAGCTGGGCAGAGCTCAACACCGAAATTGCGAACATCCAGCGATTGCTCCTACACTAAAGGTGCCAGCCCTGAATGCTGTTGCCTGTCCTCATCTCCCACTGGTAACCTCTAAAACGAACCACAAACACTTGGGCTCTGAACTTGTTTAGGCTACTAAAACTTCCAACGTACACAGCCTCTCCTGCTCGAGCTGGCCAAAGTTCAACACCGAAATTGCGAACGTCCAGCGATTGCTCCTACACTAAAGGTGCCAGCCCTGAAAGCTGTTGCTGGTCCTCATCTCCCACTGGTAACCTCTAAAAGGAACCACAAACACTTGGGCTCTGAACTTGTTTAGGCTACTAAAACTTCCAACGTACACAGCCTCTCCTGCTCGAGCTGCCCAAAGTTCAACACTGAAATTGCGAACGTCCAGCGATTGCTCCTACACTAAAGGTGCCAGCCCTGAATGCTGTTGCTGATCCTCATCTCCCACTGGTAACCTCTAAAACGAACCACAAACACTTGGGCTCTGAACTTGTTTAGGCTACTAAAACTTCCAACGTACACAGCCTCTCCTGCTCGAGCTGGCCAAAGTTCAACACTGAAATTGCGAACATCCAGCGATTGCTCCTACACTAAAGGTGCCAGCCCTGAATGCTGTTGCTCGTCCTCATCTCCCACTGGTAACCTCTAAAACGAACCACAAACACTTGGGCTCTGAACTTGTTTAGGCTACTAAAACTTCCAACGTACACAGCCTCTCCTGCTCAAGCTGGCCAAAGTTCAACACCGAAATTGCGAACGTCCAGCGATTGCTCCTACACTAAAGGTGCCAGCCCTGAATGCTGTTGCTGATCCTCATCTCCCACTGGTAACCTCTAAAACCAACGACAAACACTTGGGCTCTGAACTTGTTTAGGCTACTAAAACTTCCAACGTACACAGCCTCTCCTGCTCGAGCTGGGCAGAGCTCAACACCGAAATTGCGAACATCCAGCGATTGCTCCTACACTAAAGGTGCCAGCCCTGAATGCTGTTGCCTGTCCTCATCTCCCACTGGTAACCTCTAAAACGAACCACAAACACTTGGGCTCTGAACTTGTTTAGGCTACTAAAACTTCCAACGTACACAGCCTCTCCTGCTCGAGCTGCCCAAAGTTCAACACCGAAATTGCGAACGTCCAGCGATTGCTCCTACACTAAAGGTGCCAGCCCTGAAAGCTCTTGCTGGTCCTCATCTCCCACTGGTAACCTCTAAAAGGAACCACAAACACTTGGGCTCTGAACTTGTTTAGGCTACTAAAACTTCCAACGTACACAGCCTCTCCTGCTCGAGCTGCCCAAAGTTCAACACTGAAATTGCGAACGTCCAGCGATTGCTCCTACACTAAAGGTGCCAGCCCTGAAAGCCGTTGCTGGTCCTCATCTCCCACTGGTTACCTCGAAAACGAACCACAAACACTTGGGCTCTGAACTTGTTTAGGCTACTAAAACTTCCAACGTACACAGCCTCTCCTGCTCGAGCTGGCCAAAGCTCAACACCGAAATTGCGAACGTCCAGCGATTGCTCCTACACTAAAGGCGCCAGCCCTGAATGCTGTTGCTGATCCTCATCTCCGACTGGTAACCTCTAAAACCAACCACAAACACTTGGGCTCTGAACTTGTTTAGGCTACTAAAACTTCCAACGGATACAGCCTCTCCTGCTCGAGCTGCCCAAAGTTCAACACCGAAATTGCGAACGTCCAGCGATTGCTCCTACACTAAAGGTGCCAGCCCTGAATGCTGTTGCTGGTCCTCATCTCCCACTGGTAACCTCGAAAACGAACCACAAACACTTGGGCTCTGAACTTGTTTAGGCTACTAAAACTTCCAACGTACACAGCCTCTCCTGCTCGAGCTGGCCAGAGCTCAACACCGAAATTGCGAACATCCAGCGATTGCTCCTACACTAAAGGTGCCAGCCCTGAATGCTGTTGTTGATCCTCATCTCCCACTGGTAACCTCTAAAACGAACCACAAACACTTGGGCTCTGAACTTGTTTAGGCTACTAAAACTTCCAACGTACACAGCCTCTCCTGCTCAATCTGGCCAAAGTTCAACACCGGAATTGTGAACGTCCAGCGATTGCTCCTACACTAAAGGTGCCAGCCCTGAATGCTGTTGCTCGTCCTCATCTCCCACTGGTAACCTCTAAAACGAACCACAAACACTTGGGCTCTGAACTTGTTTAGGCTACTAAAACTTCCAACGTACACAGCCTCTCCTGCTCGAGCTGGCCAGAGCTCAACACCGAAATTGCGAACATCCAGCGATTGCTCCTACACTAAAGGTGCCAGCCCTGAATGCTGTTGCTCGTCCTCATCTCCCACTGGTAACCTCTAAAATGAACCACAAACACTTGGGCTCTGAACTTGTTTAGGCTACTAAAACTTCCAACGTACACAGCCTCTCCTGCTCAAGCTGGCCAAAGTTCAACACCGAAATTGCGAACGTCCAGCGATTGCTCCTACACTAAAGGTGCCAGCCCTGAATGCTGTTGCTGATCCTCATCTCCCACTGGTAACCTCTAAAACCAACGACAAACACTTGGGCTCTGAACTTGTTTAGGCTACTAAAACTTCCAACGTACACAGCCTCTCCTGCTCGAGCTCCCCAAAGTTCAATACCGAAATTGCGAACGTCCAGCGATTGCTCCTACACTAAAGGTGCCAGCCCTGAATGCTGTTGCTGGTCCTCATCTCCCACTGGTAACCTCTAAAACGAACCACAAACACTTGGGCTCTGAACTTGTTTAGGCTACTAAAACTTCCAACGTACACAGCCTCTCCTGCTCGAGCTGGCCAGAGCTCCACACCGAAATTGCGAACATCCAGCGATTGCTCCTACACTAAAGGTGCCAGCCCTGAATGCTGTTGCTTGTCCTCATCTCCCACTGGTAACCTCGAAAACGAACCACAAACACTTGGGCTCTGAACTTGTTTAGGCTACTAAAACTTCCAACGTACACAGCCTCTCCTGCTCAATCTGGCCAGAGCTCAACACCGGAATTGTGAACGTCCAGCGATTGCTCCTACACTAAAGGTGCCAGCCCTGAATGCTGTTGCTCGTCCTCATCTCCCACTGGTAACCTCTAAAACGAACCACAAACACTTGGGCTCTGAACTTGTTTAGGCTACTAAATCTTCCAACGTACACAGCCTCTCCTGCTCGAGCTGGCCAGAGCTCAACACCGAAATTGCGAACGTCCAGCGATTGCTCCTACACTAAAGGTGCCAGCCCTGAATGCTGTTGCTCGTCCTCATCTCCCACTGGTAACCTCTAAAATGAACCACAAACACTTGGGCTCTGAACTTGTTTAGGCTACTAAAACTTCCAACGTACACAGCCTCTCCTGCTCGAGCTGCCCAAAGTTCAACACCGAAATTGCGAACGTCCAGCGATTGCTCCTACACTAAAGGTGCCAGCCCTGAATGCTGTTGCTGATCCTCATCTCCCACTGGTAACCTCTAAAACCAACGACAAACACTTGGGCTCTGAACTTGTTTAGGCTACTAAAACTTCCAACGTACACAGCCTCTCCTGCTCGAGCTCCCCAAAGTTCAATACCGAAATTGCGAACGTCCAGCGATTGCTCCTACACTAAAGGTGCCAGCCCTGAAAGCTGTTGCTGGTCCTCATCTCCCACTGGTAACCTCTAAAACGAACCACAAACACTTGGGCTCTGAACTTGTTTAGGCTACTAAAACTTCCAACGTATACAGCCTCTCCTGCTCGAGCTGCCCAAAGTTCAACACCGAAATTGCGAACGTCCAGCGATTGCTCCTACACTAAAGGTGCCAGCCCTGAATGCTGTTGCTGGTCCTCATCTCCCACTGGTAACCTCGAAAACGAACCACAAACACTTGGGCTCTGAACTTGTTTAGGCTACTAAAACTTCCAACGTACACAGCCTCTCCTGCTCGAGCTGGGCAGAGCTCAACACCGAAATTGCGAACATCCAGCGATTGCTCCTACACTAAAGGTGCCAGCCCTGAATGCTGTTGCCTGTCCTCATCTCCCACTGGTAACCTCTAAAACGAACCACAAACACTTGGGCTCTGAACTTGTTTAGGCTACTAAAACTTCCAACGTACACAGCCTCTCCTGCTCGAGCTGCCCAAAGTTCAACACCGAAATTGCGAACGTCCAGCGATTGCTCCTACACTAAAGGTGCCAGCCCTGAAAGCTCTTGCTGGTCCTCATCTCCCACTGGTAACCTCTAAAAGGAACCACAAACACTTGGGCTCTGAACTTGTTTAGGCTACTAAAACTTCCAACGTACACAGCCTCTCCTGCTCGAGCTGCCCAAAGTTCAACACTGAAATTGCGAACGTCCAGCGATTGCTCCTACACTAAAGGTGCCAGCCCTGAAAGCCGTTGCTGGTCCTCATCTCCCACTGGTTACCTCGAAAACGAACCACAAACACTTGGGCTCTGAACTTGTTTAGGCTACTAAAACTTCCAACGTACACAGCCTCTCCTGCTCGAGCTGCCCAAAGTTCAACACCGAAATTGCGAACGTCCAGCGATTGCTCCTACACTAAAAGTGCCAGCCCTGAATGCTGTTGCTGATCCTCATCTCCCACTGGTAACCTCTAAAACGAACCACAAACACTTGGGCTCTGAACTTGTTTAGGCTACTAAAACTTCCAACGTACACAGCCTCTCCTGCTCGAGCTGGCCAAAGTTCAACACCGAAATTGTGAACGTCCAGCGATTGCTCCTACACTAAAGGTGCCAGCCCTGAATGCTGTTGCTCGTCCTCATCTCCCACTGGTAACCTCTAAAACGAACCACAAACACTTGGGCTCTGAACTTGTTTAGGCTACTAAAACTTCCAACGTACACAGCCTCTCCTGCTCGAGCTGGCCAGAGCTCAACACCGAAATTGCGAACATCCAGCGATTGCTCCTACACTAAAGGTGCCAGCCCTGAATGCTGTTGCTCGTCCTCATCTCCCACTGGTAACCTCGAAAACGAACCACAAACACTTGGGCTCTGAACTTGTTTAGCCTACAAAAACTTCCAACGTACACAGCCTCTCCTGCTCGAGCTGGCCAAAGTTCAACACCGAAATTGCGAACGTCCAGCGATTGCTCCTACACTAAAGGTGCCAGCCCTGAAAGCTCTTGCTGATCCTCATCTCCCACTGGTAACCTCGAAAACGAACCACAAACACTTGGGCTCTGAACTTGTTTAGGCTACTAAAACTTCCAACGTATACAGCCTCTCCTGCTCGAGCTGCCCAAAGTTCAACACCGAAATTGCGAACGTCCAGCGATTGCTCCTACACTAAAGGTGCCAGCCCTGAATGCTGTTGCTCGTCCTCATCTCCCACTGGTAACCTCGAAAACGAACCACAAACACTTGGGCTCTGAACTTGTTTAGGCTACTAAAACTTCCAACGTACACAGCCTCTCCTGCTCGAGCTGGCCAGAGCTCCACACCGAAATTGCGAACATCCAGCGATTGCTCCTACACTAAAGGTGCCAGCCCTGAATGCTGTTGCTTGTCCTCATCTCCCACTGGTAACCTCGAAAACGAACCACAAACACTTGGGCTCTGAACTTGTTTAGGCTACTAAAACGTCCAACGTACACAGCCTCTCCTGCTCAATCTGGCCAGAGCTCAACACCAAAATTGCGAATGTCCAGCGATTGCTCCTACACTAAAGGTGCCAGCCCTGAAAGCTGTTGCTGGTCCTCATCTCCCACTGGTAACCTCTAAAACGAACCACAAACACTTGGGCTCTGAACTTGTTTAGGCTACAAAAACTTCCAACGTACACAGCCTCTCCTGCTCGAGCTGGCCAAAGTTCAACACCGAACTTGTGAACGTCCAGCGATTGCTCCTACACTAAAGGTGCCAGCCCTGAATGCTGTTGCTCGTCCTCATCTCCCACTGGTAACCTCTAAAACGAACCACAAACACTTGGGCTCTGAACTTGTTTAGGCTACTAAAACCTCCAACGTACACAGCCTCTCCTGCTCGAGCTGGCCAGAGCTCAACACCGAAATTGCGAACATCCAGCGATTGCTCCTACACTAAAGGTGCCAGCCCTGAATGCTGTTGCTCGTCCTCATCTCCCACTGGTAACCTCTAAAACGAACCACAAACACTTGGGCTCTGAACTTGTTTAGGCTACTAAAACTTCCAACGTACACAGCCTCTCCTGCTCGAGCTGCCCAAAGTTCAACACCGAAATTGCGAACGTCCAGCGATTGCTCCTACACTAAAGGTGCCAGCCCTGAATGCTTTTGTTGATCCTCATCTCCCACTGGTAACCTCTAAAACGAACCACAAACACTTGGGCTCTGAACTTGTTTAGGCTACTAAAACTTCCAACGCACACAGCCTCTCCTGCTCGAGCTGGCCAAAGTTCAACACCGAAATTGCGAACGTCCAGCGATTGCTCCTACACTAAAGGTGCCAGCCCTGAATGCTGTTGCTGGTCCTCATCTCCCACTGGTAACCTCGAAAACGAACCACAAACACTTGGGCTCTGAACTTGTTTAGGCTACTAAAACTTCCAACGCACACAGCCTCTCCTGCTCGAGCTGGCCAAAGTTCAACACCGAAATTGCGAACGTCCAGCGATTGCTCCTACACTAAAGGTGCCAGCCCTGAAAGCTCTTGCTGATCCTCATCTCCCACTGGTAACCTCGAAAACGAACCACAAACACTTGGGCTCTGAACTTGTTTAGGCTACTAAAACTTCCAACGCACACAGCCTCTCCTGCTCAATCTGGCCAGAGCTCAACACCAAAATTGCGAATGTCCAGCGATTGCTCCTACACTAAAGGTGCCAGCCCTGAAAGTTGTTGCTGGTCCTCATCTCCCACTGGTAACCTCTAAAACGAACCACAAACACTTGGGCTCTGAACTTGTTTAGGCTACTAAAACTTCCAACGTACACAGCCTCTCCTGCTCGAGCTGGCCAAAGTTCAACACCGAAATTGCGAACGTCCAGCGATTGCTCCTACACTAAAGGTGCGAGCCCTGAATGCTGTTGCTGATCCTCATCTCCCACTGGTAACCTCTAAAACCAACCACAAACACTTGGGCTCTGAACTTGTTTAGGCTACTAAAACTTCCAACGTACACAGCCTCTCCTGCTCGAGCTGCCCAAAGTTCAATACCGAAATTGCGAACGTCCAGCGATTGCTCCTACACTAAAGGTGCCAGCCCTGAATGCTTTTGTTGATCCTCATCTCCCACTGGTAACCTCTAAAACGAACCACAAACACTTGGGCTCTGAACTTGTTTAGGCTACTAAAACTTCCAACGCACACAGCCTCTCCTGCTCGAGCTGGCCAAAGTTCAACACCGGAATTGCGAACGTCCAGCGATTGCTCCTACACTAAAGGTGCCAGCCCTGAAAGCTCTTGCTGGTCCTCATCTCCCACTGGTAACCTCGAAAACGAACCACAAACACTTGGGCTCTGAACTTGTTTAGGCTACTAAAACTTCCAACGTACACAGCCTCTCCTGCTCGAGCTGCCCAAAGTTCAACACTGAAATTGCGAACGTCCAGCGATTGCTCCTACACTAAAGGTGCCAGCCCTGAAAGCCGTTGCTGGTCCTCATCTCCCACTGGTTACCTCGAAAACGAACCACAAACACTTGGGCTCTGAACTTGTTTAGGCTACTAAAACTTCCAACGTACACAGCCTCTCCTGCTCGAGCTGCCCAAAGTTCAACACCGAAATTGCGAACGTCCAGCGATTGCTCCTACACTAAAGGTGCCAGCCCTGAATGCTGTTGCTCGTCCTCATCTCCCACTGGTAACCTCTAAAACGAACCACAAACACTTGGGCTCTGAACTTGTTTAGGCTACTAAAACTTCCAACGTACACAGCCTCTCCTGCTCGAGCTGGCCAGAGCTCAACACCGAAATTGCGAACATCCAGCGATTGCTCCTACACTAAAGGTGCCAGCCCTGAAAGTTGTTGCTGGTCCTCATCTCCCACTGGTAACCTCTAAAACGAACCACAAACACTTGGGCTCTGAACTTGTTTAGGCTACTAAAACTTCCAACGTACACAGCCTCTCCTGCTCGAGCTGGCCAAAGTTCAACACCGAAATTGCGAACGTCCAGCGATTGCTCCTACACTAAAGGTGCGAGCCCTGAATGCTGTTGCTGATCCTCATCTCCCACTGGTAACCTCTAAAACCAACCACAAACACTTGGGCTCTGAACTTGTTTAGGCTACTAAAACTTCCAACGTACACAGCCTCTCCTGCTCGAGCTGCCCAAAGTTCAATACCGAAATTGCGAACGTCCAGCGATTGCTCCTACACTAAAGGTGCCAGCCCTGAATGCTTTTGTTGATCCTCATCTCCCACTGGTAACCTCTAAAACGAACCACCAAACACTTGGGCTCTGAACTTGTTTAGGCTACTAAAACTTCCAACGTACACAGCCTCTCCTGCTCGAGCTGGCCAAAGTTCAACACCAAAATTGCGAACGTCCAGCGATTGCTCCTACACTAAGGTGCCAGCCCTGAAAGCTCTTGCTGTCCTCATCTCCCACTGGTAACCTCGAAAACGAACCACAAACACTTGGCTCTGAACTTGTTTAGGCTACTAAAACTTCCAACGTATACAGCCTCTCCTGCTCGAGCTGGCCAAAGTTCAACACCGAAATTGCGAACGTCCAGCGATTGCTCCTACACTAAAGGTGCCAGCCCTGAAAGCTCTTGCTGGTCCTCATCTCCCACTGGTAACCTCTAAAACGAACCACAAACACTTGGGCTCTGAACTTGTTTAGGCTACTAAAACTTCCAACGCACACAGCCTCTCCTGCTCATCTGGCCAGAGCTCAACACCAAAATTGCGAATGTCCAGCGATTGCTCCTACACTAAAGGTGCCAGCCCTGAAAGCTGTTGCTGTCCTCATCTCCCACTGGTAACCTCGAAAACCAACCACAAACACTTGGGCTCTGAACTTGTTTAGGCTACTAAAACTTCCAACGTATACAGCCTCTCCTGCTCGAGCTGCCCAAAGTTCAACACCGAAATTGCGAACGTCCAGCGATTGCTCCTACACTAAAGGTGCCAGCCCTGAAAGCTCTTGCTGGTCCTCATCTCCCACTGGTAACCTCTAAAACGAACCACAAACACTTGGCTTGAACTTGTTTAGGCTACTAAAACTTCCAACGCACACAGCCTCTCCTGCTCGAGCTGGCCAAAGTTCAACACCGAAATTGCGAACGTCCAGCGATTGCTCCTACACTAAAGGTGCCAGCCCTGAAAGCTCTTGCTGATCCTCATCTCCCACTGGTAACCTCGAAAACGAACCCAAACACTTGGGCTCTGAACTTGTTTAGGCTACTAAAACTTCCAACGCACACAGCCTCTCCTGCTCAATCTGGCCAGACCTCAACACCAAAATTGCGAATGTCAGCGATTGCTCCTACACTAAAGGTGCCAGCCCTGAAAGCTGTTGCTGGTCCTCATCTCCCACTGGTAACCTCGAAACCAACCACAAACACTTGGGCTCTGAACTTGTTTAGGCTACTAAAACTTCCAACGTACACAGCCTCTCCTGCTCGAGCTGGCCAAAGTTCAACACCGAAATTGCGAACATCCAGCGATTGCTCCTACACTAAAGGTGCCAGCCCTGAATGCTGTTGCTTGTCCTCATCTCCCACTGGTAACCTCTAAAACGAACCACAAACACTTGGGCTCTGAACTTGTTTAGGCTACTAAAACTTCCAACGTACACAGCCTCTCCTGCTCAATCTGGCCAGAGCTCAACACTAAAATTGCGAACGTCCAGCGATTGCTCTACACTAAAGGTGCCAGCCCTGAAAGCTGTTGCTGGTCCTCATCTCCCACTGGTAACCTCTAAAACGAACCACAAACACTTGGTCTCTGAACTTGTTTAGGCTACAAAAACTTCCAACGTACACAGCCTCTCCTGCTCGAGCTGGCCAAAGTTCAACACCGAACTTGTGAACGTCCAGCGATTGCTCCTACACTAAAGGTGCCAGCCCTGAAATGCTGTTGCTCATCCTCATCTCCCACTGGTAACCTCTAAAACGAACCACAAACACTTGGGCTCTGAACTTGTTTAGGCTACTAAAACTTCCAACGTACACAGCCTCTCCTGCTCGAGCTGGCCAAAGTTCAATACCGAAATTGCGAACGTCCAGCGATTGCTCCTACACTAAAGGTGCCAGCCCTGAATGCTTTTGTTGATCCTCATCTCCACTGGTAACCTCTAAAACGAACCACAAACACTTGGGCTCTGAACTTGTTTAGGCTACTAAAACTTCCAACGTACACAGCCTCTCCTGCTCGAGCTGGCCAAAGTTCAACACCAAAATTGCGAACGTCCAGCGATTGCTCCTACACTAAAGGTGCCAGCCCTGAAAGCTCTTGCTGGTCCTCATCTCCCACTGGTAACCTCGAAAACGAACCACAAACACTTGGGCTCTGAACTTGTTTAGGCTACTAAAACTTCCAACGTATACAGCCTCTCCTGCTCGAGCTGGCCAAAGTTCAACACCGAAATTGCGAACGTCCAGCGATTGCTCCTACACTAAAGGTGCCAGCCCTGAAAGCTCTTGCTGGTCCTCATCTCCCACTGTAACCTCTAAAACGAACCACAAACACTTGGGCTCTGAACTTGTTTAGGCTACTAAAACTTCCAACGCACACAGCCTCTCCTGCTCAATCTGGCCAGAGCTCAACACCAAAATTGCGAATGTCAGCGATTGCTCCTACACTACAAGTGCCAGCCCTGAAAGCTGTTGCTGGTCCCTCATCTCCCACTGGTAACCTCGAAAACCAACCACAAACACTTGGGCTCTGAACTTGTTTAGGCTACTAAAACTTCCAACGTATACAGCCTCTCCTGCTCGAGCTGCCCAAAGTTCAACACCGAAATTGCGACGTCCAGCGATTGCTCCTACACTAAAGGTGCCAGCCCTGAAAGCTCTTGCTGGTCCTCATCTCCCACTGGTAACCTCTAAAACGAACCACAAACACTTGGGCTCTGAACTTGTTTAGGCTACTAAAACTTCCAACCACACAGCCTCTCCTGCTCGAGCGGCCAATAGTTTCAACACCGAAATTGCGAACGTCCAGCGATTGCTCCTACACTAAAGGTGCCAGCCCTGAAAGCTCTTGCTGATCCTCATCTCCCACTGTAACCTCGAAAACGAACCACAAACACTTGGGCTCTGAACTTGTTTAGGCTACTAAAACTTCCAACGCACACCAGCCTCTCCTGCTCAATCTGGCCAGACCTCAACACCAAAATTGCGAATGTCCAGCGATTGCTCCTACACTAAGGTGCCAGCCCTGATAGCTGTTGCTGGTCCTCATCTCCCACTGGTAACCTCGAAAACCAACCACAAACACTTGGCTCTGAACTTGTTTAGGCTACTAAAACTTCCAACGTACACAGCCTCTCCTGCTCGAGCTGGCCAAAGTTCAACACCGAAATTGCGAACATCCAGCGATTGCTCCTACACTAAAGTGCCAGCCCTGAATGCTGTTGCTTGTCCTCATCTCCCACTGGTAACCTCTAAAACGAACCACAAACACTTGGGCTCTGAACTTGTTTAGGCTACTAAACTTCCAACGTACACAGCCTCTCCTGCTCAATCTGGCCAGAGCTCAACACTAAAATTGCGAACGTCCAGCGATTGCTCCTACACTAAAGGTGCAGCCCTGAAAGCTGTTGCTGGTCCTCATCTCCCACTGGTAACCTCTAAAACGAACCACAAACACTTGGTCTCTGAACTGTTTAGGCTACAAAAACTTCCAACGTACACAGCCTCTCCTGCTCGAGCTGGCCAAAAGTTCAACACCGAACTTGTGAACGTCAGCGATTGCTCCTACACTAAAGGTGCCAGCCCTGAATGCTGTTGCTCATCCTCACTCCCACTGGTAACCTCTAAAACGAACCACAACACTTGGCTCTGAACTTGTTTAGGCTACTAAAACTTCCAACGTACACAGCCTCTCCTGCTCGAGCTGGCCAAAGTTCAATACCGAAATTGCGAACGTCCAGCGATTGCTCCTACACTAAAGGTGCCAGCCCTGAATGCTGTTGCTCGTCCTCATCTCCCACTGGTAACCTCTAAAACGAACCACAAACACTTGGGCTCTGAACTTGTTTAGGCTACTAAAACTTCCAAGGTACACAGCCTCTCCTGCTCGAGCTGCCCAAAGTTCAACACCGAAATTGCGAACGTCCAGCGATTGCTCCTACACTAAAGGTGCCAGCCCTGAATGCTGTTGCTTGTCCTCATCTCCCACTGGTAACCTCTAAAACGAACCACAAACACTTGGGCTCTGAACCTTGTTTAGGCTACTAAAACTTCCAACGTACACAGCCTCTCCTGCTCAATCTGGCCAGAGCTCAACACCAAAATTGCGAATGTCCAGCGATTGCTCCTACACTAAAGGTGCCAGCCCTGAAAGCTGTTGCTGGTCCTCATCTCCCACTGGTAACCTCTAAACGAACCACAAACACTTGGGCTCTGAACTTGTTTAGGCTACAAAAACTTCCAACGTACACAGCCTCTCCTGCTCGAGCTGGCCAAAGTTCAACACCGAACTTGTGAACGTCCAGCGATTGCTCCTACACTAAAGGTGCCAGCCCTGAATGCTGTTGCTCGTCCTCATCTCCCACTGGTAACCTCTAAAACGAACCACAAACACTTGGGCTCTGAACTTGTTTAGGCTACTAAAACCTCCAACGTACACAGCCTCTCCTGCTCGAGCTGGCCAGAGCTCAACACCGAAATTGCGAACATCCAGCGATTGCTCCTACACTAAAGGTGCCAGCCCTGAATGCTGTTGCTCGTCCTCATCTCCCACTGGTAACCTCTAAAACGAACCACAAACACTTGGGCTCTGAACTTGTTTAGGCTACTAAAACTTCCAACGTACACAGCCTCTCCTGCTCGAGCTGCCCAAAGTTCAACACCGAAATTGCGAACGTCCAGCGATTGCTCCTACACTAAAGGTGCCAGCCCTGAATGCTTTTGTTGATCCTCATCTCCCACTGGTAACCTCTAAAACGAACCACAAACACTTGGGCTCTGAACTTGTTTAGGCTACTAAAACTTCCACGCACACAGCCTCTCCCTGCTCGAGCTGGCCAAAGTTCAACACCGAAATTGCGAACGTCCAGCGATTGCTCCTACACTAAAGGTGCCA
Organism: Gavia stellata; assembly: GCF_030936135.1. Taxonomy (NCBI): domain Eukaryota; kingdom Metazoa; phylum Chordata; class Aves; order Gaviiformes; family Gaviidae; genus Gavia; species Gavia stellata. The sequence continues at coordinate 39,593 of NW_026776511.1, forward strand.
GCCCTGAAAGCTCTTGCTGGTCCTCATCTCCACTGGTAACCTCGAAAACGAACCACAAACACTTGGGCTCTGAACTTGTTTAGGCTACTAAAACTTCCAACGTACACAGCCTCTCCTGCTCGAGCTGGCCGAAGTTCAACACCGAAATTGCGAACGTCCAGCGATTGCTCCTACACTAAAGGTGCCAGCCCTGAATGCTGTTGCTGTCCTCATCTCCCACTGGTAACCTCGAAAACGAACCACAAACACTAGGGCTCTGAACTTGTTTAGGCTACTAAAACTTCCAACGCACACAGCCTCTCCTGCTCGATGCTGGCCAAAGTTCAACACCGAAATTGCGAACGTCCAGCGATTGCTCCTACACTAAAGGTGCCAGCCCTGAAAGCTCTTGCTGATCCTCATCTCCCACTGGTAACCTCGAAAACGAACCACAAACACTTGGGCTCTGAACTTGTTTTAGGCTACTAAAACTTCCAACGCACACAGCCTCTCCTGCTCAATCTGGCCAGAGCTCAACACCAAAATTGCGAATGTCCAGCGATTGCTCCTACACTAAAGGTGCCAGCCCTGAAAGTTGTTGCTGGTCCTCATCTCCCACTGGTAACCTCTAAAACGAACCACAAACACTTGGGCTCTGAACTTGTTTAGGCTACTAAAACTTCCAACGTACACAGCCTCTCCTGCTCGAGCTGGCCAAAGTCAACACCGAAATTGCGAACGTCCAGCGATTGCTCCTACACTAAAGGTGCGAGCCCTGAATGCTGTTGCTGATCCTCATCTCCCACTGGTAACCTCTAAAACCAACCACAAACACTTGGGCTCTGAACTTGTTTAGGCTACTAAAACTTCCAACGTACACAGCCTCTCCTGCTCGAGCTGGCCAAAGTTCAACACCGAAATTGCGAACGTCCAGCGATTGCTCCTACACTAAAGGTGCCAGCCCTGGAAAGCTCTTGCTGGTCCTCATCTCCACTGGTAACCTCTAAAACGAACCACAAACACTTGGGCTCTGAACTTGTTTAGGCTACTAAAACTTCCAACGCACACAAGCCTCTCCTGCTCGAGCTGGCCAAAGTTCAACACCGAAATTGCGAACGTCCAGCGATTGCTCCTACACTAAAGGTGCCAGCCCTGAAAGCTCTTGCTGATCCTCATCTCCCACTGGTAACCTCGAAAACGAACCACAAACACTTGGGCTCTGAACTTGTTTAGGCTACTAAAACTTCCAACGCACACAGCCTCTCCTGCTCAATCTGGCCAGAGCTCAACACCAAAATTGCGAATGTCCAGCGATTGCTCCTACACTAAAGGTGCCAGCCCTGAAAGCTCTTGCTGGTCCTCATCTCCCACTGGTAACCTCGAAAACCAACCACAAACACTTGGGCTCTGAACTTGTTTAGGCTACTAAAACTTCCAACGTATACAGCCTCTCCTGCTCGAGCTGGCCAAAGTTCAACACCGAAATTGCGAACGTCCAGCGATTGCTCCTACACTAAAGGTGCCAGCCCTGAAAGCTCTTGCTGGTCCTCATCTCCCACTGGTAACCTCTAAAACGAACCACAAACACTTGGGCTCTGAACTTGTTTAGGCTACTAAAACTTCCAACGCACACAGCCTCTCCTGCTCGAGCTGGCCAAAGTTCAACACCGAAATTGCGAACGTCCAGCGATTGCTCCTACACTAAAGGTGCCAGCCCTGAAAGCTCTTGCTGAGCCTCATCTCCCACTGGTAACCTCGAAAACGAACCACAAACACTTGGGCTCTGAACTTGTTTAGGCTACTAAAACTTCCAACGCACACAGCCTCTCCTGCTCAATCTGGCCAGACCTCAACACCAAAATTGCGAATGTCCAGCGATTGCTCCTACACTAAAGGTGCCAGCCCTGAAAGCTGTTGCTGGTCCTCATCTCCCACTGGTAACCTCGAAAACCAACCACAAACACTTGGGCTCTGAACTTGTTTAGGCTACAAAAACTTCCAACGTACACAGCCTCTCCTGCTCGAGCTGGCCAAAGTTCAACACCGAAATTGCGAACGTCCAGCGATTGCTCCTACACTAAAGGTGCCAGCCCTGAATGCTGTTGCTGGTCCTCATCTCCCACTGGTAACCTCGAAAACGAACCACAAACACTTGGGCTCTGAACTTGTTTAGGCTACTAAAACTTCCAACGTACACAGCCTCTCCTGCTCGAGCTGGGCAGAGCTCAACACCGAAATTGCGAACATCCAGCGATTGCTCCTACACTAAAGGTGCCAGCCCTGAATGCTGTTGCTTGTCCTCATCTCCCACTGGTAACCTCTAAAACGAACCACAAACACTTGGGCTCCGAACTTGTTTAGGCTACTAAAACTTCCAACGTACACAGCCTCTCCTGCTCAATCTGGCCAGAGCTCAACACCAAAATTGCGAATGTCCAGCGATTGCTCCTACACTAAAGGTGCCAGCCCTGAAAGCTGTTGCTGGTCCTCATCTCCCACTGGTAACCTCTAAAACGAACCACAAACACTTGGGCTCTGAACTTGTTTAGGCTACAAAAACTTCCAACGTACACAGCCTCTCCTGCTCGAGCTGGCCAAAGTTCAACACCGAACTTGTGAACGTCCAGCGATTGCTCCTACACTAAAGGTGCCAGCCCTGAATGCTGTTGCTCGTCCTCATCTCCCACTGGTAACCTCTAAAACGAACCACAAACACTTGGGCTCTGAACTTGTTTAGGCTACTAAAACTTCCAACGTACACAGCCTCTCCTGCTCGAGCTGGCCAAAGTTCAATACCGAAATTGCGAACGTCCAGCGATTGCTCCTACACTAAAGGTGCCAGCCCTGAATGCTGTTGCTCGTCCTCATCTCCCACTGGTAACCTCTAAAACGAACCACAAACACTTGGGCTCTGAACTTGTTTAGGCTACTAAAACTTCCAAGGTACACAGCCTCTCCTGCTCGAGCTGCCCAAAGTTCAACACCGAAATTGCGAACGTCCAGCGATTGCTCCTACACTAAAGGTGCCAGCCCTGAATGCTGTTGCTGGTCCTCATCTCCCACTGGTAACCTCTAAAACGAACCACAAACACTTGGGCTCTGAACTTGTTTAGGCTACTAAAACTTCCAACGTACACAGCCTCTCCTGCTCAATCTGGCCAGAGCTCAACACCGAAATTGCGAACGTCCAGCGATTGCTCCTACACTAAAGGTGCCAGCCCTGAATGCTGTTGCTGGTCCTCATCTCCCACTGGTAACCTCTAAAACGAACCACAAACACTTGGGCTCTGAACTTGTTTAGGCTACTAAAACTTCCAACGTACACAGCCTCTCCTGCTCAATCTGGCCAGAGCTCAACACCAAAATTGCGAATGTCCAGCGATTGCTCCTACACTAAAGGTGCCAGCCCTGAAAGCTGTTGCTGGTCCTCATCTCCCACTGGTAACCTCTAAGACGAACCACAAACACTTGGGCTCTGAACTTGTTTAGGCTACAAAAACTTCCAACGTACACAGCCTCTCCTGCTAGAGCTGGCCAAAGTTCAACACCGAAATTGCGAACGTCCAGCGATTGCTCCTACACTAAAGGTGCCAGCCCTGAAAGCCGTTGCTGGTCCTCATCTCCCACTGGTTACCTCGAAAACGAACCACAAACACTTGGGCTCTGAACTTGTTTAGGCTACTAAAACTTCCAACGTACACAGCCTCTCCTGCTCGAGCTGGCCAAAGTTCAACACCGAAATTGCGAACGTCCAGCGATTGCTCCTACACTAAAGGTGCCAGCCCTGAATGCTGTTGCTGGTCCTCATCTCCCACTGGTAACCTCGAAAACGAACCACAAACACTTGGGCTCTGAACTTGTTTAGGCTACTAAAACTTCCAACGTACACAGCCTCTCCTGCTCAATCTGGCCAGAGCTCAACACCAAAATTGCTAATGTCCAGCGATTGCTCCTACACTAAAGGTGCCAGCCCTGAAAGCTGTTGCTGGTCCTCATCTCCCACTGGTAACCTCTAAAACGAACCACAAACACTTGGGCTCTGAACTTGTTTAGGCTACAAAAACTTCCAACGTACACAGCCTCTCCTGCTCGAGCTGGCCGAAGTTCAACACCGAACCGAAGTTCAACACCGAACTTGTGAACGTCCAGCGATTGCTCCTACACTAAAGGTGCCAGCCCTGAATGCTGTTGCTCGTCCTCATCTCCCACTGGTAACCTCGAAAACGAACCACAAACACTTGGGCTCTGAACTTGTTTAGGCTACTAAAACTTCCAACGTACACAGCCTCTCCTGCTCGAGCTGGCCAGAGCTCAACACCGAAATTGCGAACGTCCAGCGATTGCTCCTACACTAAAGGCGCCAGCCCTGAAAGTTGTTGCTGGTCCTCATCTCCCACTGGTAACCTCTAAAACGAACCACAAACACTTGGGCTCTGAACTTGTTTAGGCTACTAAAACTTCCAACGCACACAGCCTCTCCTGCTCGAGCTGGCCAAAGTTCAACACCGAAATTGCGAACGTCCAGCGATTGCTCCTACACTAAAGGTGCCAGCCCTGAAAGCTCTTGCTGGTCCTCATCTCCCACTGGTAACCTCGAAAACGAACCACAAACACTTGGGCTCTGAACTTGTTTAGGCTACTAAAACTTCCAACGTATACAGCCTCTCCTGCTCGAGCTGGCCGAAGTTCAACACCGAAATTGCGAACATCCAGCGATTGCTCCTACACTAAAGGTGCCAGCCCTGAATGCTGTTGCTGGTCCTCATCTCCCACTGGTAACCTCGAAAACGAACCACAAACACTTGGGCTCTGAACTTGTTTAGGCTACTAAAACTTCCAACGCACACAGCCTCTCCTGCTCGAGCTGGCCAAAGTTCAACACCGAAATTGCGAACGTCCAGCGATTGCTCCTACACTAAAGGTGCCAGCCCTGAAAGCTCTTGCTGATCCTCATCTCCCACTGGTAACCTCGAAAACGAACCACAAACACTTGGGCTCTGAACTTGTTTAGGCTACTAAAACTTCCAACGCACACAGCCTCTCCTGCTCAATCTGGCCAGAGCTCAACACCAAAATTGCGAATGTCCAGCGATTGCTCCTACACTAAAGGTGCCAGCCCTGAAAGCTGTTGCTGGTCCTCATCTCCCACTGGTAACCTCTAAAACGAACCACAAACACTTGGGCTCTGAACTTGTTTAGGCTACTAAAACTTCCAACGTACACAGCCTCTCCTGCTCGAGCTGGCCAAAGTTCAACACCGAAATTGCGAACGTCCAGCGATTGCTCCTACACTAAAGGTGCGAGCCCTGAATGCTGTTGCTGATCCTCATCTCCCACTGGTAACCTCTAAAACCAACCACAAACACTTGGGCTCTGAACTTGTTTAGGCTACTAAAACTTCCAACGTACACAGCCTCTCCTGCTCGAGCTGCCCAAAGTTCAATACCGAAATTGCGAACGTCCAGCGATTGCTCCTACACTAAAGGTGCCAGCCCTGAATGCTTTTCTTGATCCTCATCTCCCACTGGTAACCTCTAAAACGAACCACAAACACTTGGGCTCTGAACTTGTTTAGGCTACTAAAACTTCCAACGTACACAGCCTCTCCTGCTCGAGCTGGCCAGAGTTCAACACCGGAATTGCGAACGTCCAGCGATTGCTCCTACACTAAAGGTGCCAGCCCTGAAAGCTCTTGCTGGTCCTCATCTCCCACTGGTAACCTCGAAAACGAACCACAAACACTTGGGCTCTGAACTTGTTTAGGCTACTAAAACTTCCAACGTATACAGCCTCTCCTGCTCGAGCTGGCCAAAGTTCAACACCGAAATTGCGAACGTCCAGCGATTGCTCCTACACTAAAGGTGCCAGCCCTGAATGCTGTTGCTCGTCCTCATCTCCCACTGGTAACCTCGAAAACGAACCACAAACACTTGGGCTCTGAACTTGTTTAGGCTACTAAAACTTCCAACGCACACAGCCTCTCCTGCTCGAGCTGGCCAAAGTTCAACACCGAAATTGCGAACGTCCAGCGATTGCTCCTACACTAAAGGTGCCAGCCCTGAAAGCTCTTGCTGATCCTCATCTCCCACTGGTAACCTCGAAAACGAACCACAAATACTTGGGCTCTGAACTTGTTTAGGCTACTAAAACTTCCAACGCACACAGCCTCTCCTGCTCAATCTGGCCAGAGCTCAACACCAAAATTGCGAATGTCCAGCGATTGCTCCTACACTAAAGGTGCCAGCCCTGAAAGCTCTTGCTGGTCCTCATCTCCCACTGGTAACCTCTAAAACGAACCACAAACACTTGGGCTCTGAACTTGTTTAGGCTACTAAAACTTCCAACGTACACAGCCTCTCCTGCTCGAGCTGGCCAAAGTTCAACACTGAAATTGCGAACGTCCAGCGATTGCTCCTACACTAAAGGTGCCAGCCCTGAAAGCCGTTGCTGGTCCTCATCTCCCACTGGTTACCTCGAAAACGAACCACAAACACTTGGGCTCTGAACTTGTTTAGGCTACTAAAACTTCCAACGTACACAGCCTCTCCTGCTCGAGCTGCCCAAAGTTCAACACCGAAATTGCGAACGTCCAGCGATTCCTCCTACACTAAAGGTGCCAGCCCTGAATGCTGTTGCTGATCCTCATCTCCCACTGGTAACCTCTAAAACGAACCACAAACACTTGGGCTCTGAACTTGTTTAGGCTACGAAAACTTCCAACGTACACAGCCTCTCCTGCTCAATCTGGCCAGAGCTCAACACCGAAATTGCGAACGTCCAGCGATTGCTCCTACACTAAAGGTGCCAGCCCTGAATGCTGTTGCTGGTCCTCATCTCCCACTGGTAACCTCTAAAACCAACCACAAACACTTGGGCTCTGAACTTCTTTAGGCTACTAAAACTTCCAACGCACACAGCCTCTCCTGCTCGAGCTGGCCAAAGTTCAACACCGAAATTGCGAACGTCCAGCGATTGCTCCTACACTAAAGGTGCCAGCCCTGAAAGCTCTTGCTGGTCCTCATCTCCCACTGGTAACCTCGAAAACGAACCACAAACACTTGGGCTCTGAACTTGTTTAGGCTACTAAAACTTCCAACGTACACAGCCTCTCCTGCTCGAGCTGCCCAAAGTTCAACACTGAAATTGCGAACGTCCAGCGATTGCTCCTACACTAAAGGTGCCAGCCCTGAATGCTGTTGCTGATCCTCATCTCCCACTGGTAACCTCTAAAACGAACCACAAACACTTGGGCTCTGAACTTGTTTAGGCTACTAAAACTTCCAACGTACACAGCCTCTCCTGCTCAATCTGGCCAGAGCTCAACACCGAAATTGCGAACGTCCAGCGATTGCTCCTACACTAAAGGTGCCAGCCCTGAAAGCTGTTGCTGGTCCTCATCTCCCACTGGTAACCTCTAAAACGAACCACAAACACTTGGGCTCTGAACTTGTTTAGGCTACTAAAACTTCCAACGTACACAGCCTCTCCTCCTCGAGCTAGCCAAAGTTCAACACCGAAATTGCGAACGTCCAGCGATTGATCCTACACTAAAGGTGCCAGCCCTGAATGCTGTTGCTGATCCTCATCTCCCACTGGTAACCTCTAAAACGAACAACAAACACTTGGGCTCTGAACTTGTTTAGGCTACTAAAACTTCCAACGTACACAGCCTCTCCTGCTCGAGCTGGCCAAAGTTCAACACCGAAATTGTGAACGTCCAGCGATTGCTCCTACACTAAAGGTGCCAGACCTGAATGCTGTTGCTCGTCCTCATCTCCCACTGGTAACCTCAAAAACGAACCACAAACACTTGGGCTCTGAACTTGTTTAGGCTACTAAAACTTCCAACGTACACAGCCTCTCCTGCTCAATCTGGCCAGAGCTCAACACCGAAATTGCGAACATCCAGCGATTGCTCCTACACTAAAGGTGCCAGCCCTGAATGCTGTTGCTCGTCCTCATCTCCCACTGGTAACCTCTAAAACGAACCACAAACACTTGGGCTCTGAACTTGTTTAGGCTACTAAAACTTCCAACGTACACAGCCTCTCCTGCTCGAGCTGGCCAAAGCTCAACACCGAAATTGCGAACGTCCAGCGATTGCTCCTACACTAAAGGTGCCAGCCCTGAATGCTGTTGCTGATCCTCATCTCACACTGGTAACCTCTAAAACCAACCACAAACACTAGGGCTCTGAACTTGTTTAGGCTACTAAAACTTCCAACGTATACAGCCTCTCCTGCTCGAGCTGCCCAAAGTTCAACACCGAAATTGCGAACGTCCAGCGATTGCTCCTACACTAAAGGTGCCAGCCCTGAATGCTGTTGCTGGTCCTCATCTCCCACTGGTAACCTCGAAAACGAACCACAAACACTTGGGCTCTGAACTTGTTTAGGCTACTAAAACTTCCAACGTACACAGCCTCTCCTGCTCGAGCTGGCCAGAGCTCAACACCGAAATTGCGAACATCCAGCGATTGCTCCTACACTAAAGGTGCCAGCCCTGAATGCTGTTGTTGATCCTCATCTCCCACTGGTAACCTCTAAAACGAACCACAAACACTTGGGCTCTGAACTTGTTTAGGCTACTAAAACTTCCAACGTACACAGCCTCTCCTGCTCAATCTGGCCAAAGTTCAACACCGGAATTGTGAACGTCCAGCGATTGCTCCTACACTAAAGGTGCCAGCCCTGAATGCTGTTGCTCGTCCTCATCTCCCACTGGTAACCTCTAAAACGAACCACAAACACTTGGGCTCTGAACTTGTTTAGGCTACTAAAACTTCCAACGTACACAGCCTCTCCTGCTCGAGCTGGCCAGAGCTCAACACCGAAATTGCGAACATCCAGCGATTGCTCCTACACTAAAGGTGCCAGCCCTGAATGCTGTTGCTCGTCCTCATCTCCCACTGGTAACCTCTAAAACGAACCACAAACACTTGGGCTCTGAACTTGTTTAGGCTACTAAAACTTCCAACGTACACAGCCTCTCCTGCTCAAGCTGGCCAAAGTTCAACACCGAAATTGCGAACGTCCAGCGATTGCTCCTACACTAAAGGTGCCAGCCCTGAATGCTGTTGCTGATCCACATCTCCCACTGGTAACCTCTAAAACCAACGACAAACACTTGGGCTCTGAACTTGTTTAGGCTACTAAAACTTCCAACGTACA